>NC_056716.1:6111650-6212305 GCF_018831695.1 Puntigrus tetrazona
AATCTTTTTCCTACTATATGGCAAATTACCATTAGAACACATATAAAGCTTGTGGCATGCTGAATCTCACAGGGAGTACCGCACTCTTGATGTGTTTTTATGTAGTGATTGCTGAAACATTTGATGTGTGATTAATATATATACATTATGTGAGAATTGTCAAACAGTTAATTTGCAATTAATTGTATCATAATAATAGCTGTTATTTTACATAATATATGTTTGTGTACACTGTGTACATTTCTTATGTGTATATATAAATACAAACACATGCGTGTATATATATATTTAAGAAAAACATATTTTATATATATATATATATATATATATATATATATATATATATATATATATATATATATACATACAGTACATATAAATATATTATGTGAACAAAAAAATAATAACTTTTCATTGTGGTTTTTAATTGTGATTAATCATTTTGACAGCACTAATGCACAATATAACTCATATTATTATCATGTCTACCTCTACTGTGCCTGACTCTCAGTCAGTCCTGTCTTATGGGAGTCATTAGCTACATTGAAAATCAATCATCCATATTAAAGTATGCCATATAAAAGTACAATTATTGTATCAAGTCATTTGTATTTGCCACAGTTAAACAGAATCTTTGGGATGTCAGTCTTTCTTTATACACTGCTTATCTTTCAACTTCCTGCAAAGACAGAAAAAGCCTATTTGCAGATTGATGGGGACCTAAGTACCATGTTATCAAAGGATGGAGCGTAAACATTTGGAGCACTTCTGTTCTCCGTCCACAGCATAGAATATTACACTTTATTTAAATATACTACAAAAACCTCATCTTTTATCATGTTCCAAGGTTAGTTACTTGTAAAATATAGATCTTAATGTATTTAAACATTACAGACATCATATACGAATTTCAGGAAATATTACAAAATAAAGTATGGCTTTTGTCTGTGTATTTTTCTGTTTATGCCCAATGATTTTGCATTTTAATACACTGGTTTATTTTTTTTACAGTGTGAGTCTAAGAGATTTTCAGATAGCTCAGACCATGATTTTTATACCATTGAGGAGATTAATAGAGTCAAAGGATGTGACTACAGTCTTATTTCTGTTGGCTACGAATTTATGATACCTGTGGTTCAAGACTGTCTTCTATGTTATAACTATGGCATTGATGAATGGTCCAGAGTTTATGGCAGAGAGACAGATGCAATGGGCAGTCTCTATACATGCTATCACATACGGGAGAAGCAGAGTCTTCTGCTACAGTGTAATCCTGTCCAGAACAATAGGACCTTTTAAAATTCCTGTAGTAAGGATCAACACCAAATCCTTGGACATAATCACGCTTATGATGATTGTTTTAACATCTAGCTTTTGTTCTTTCTTTCTCTTTAAATTTCAGATAAGTCCCTCAGCCTCATGTAGATATGTCTTAGTAATGTGGAAAAATTGCCCCTCTTTTTTTAGAACTATTATTGCTAGTGACTACACAAAGAAACAGAGCACTTGCATACATAGTCAAACACTTTGTGGCTGGTCTTGGAGTCGGAGCTGCAGACACTGAAAGCAATGATTATGGAAACAATGGGATGACCAATATTTTTGAATGCAGCCCAAGGAGGAGAATCTGTGTAGGTACTCCTGTGAAATTCTACCGAACAGAGGGTTGACAAGCCTCCAAAAGTAGGTAGAGACAATAAAAAAAGCACTGCAAAAGTGATTGTTGCATTTTCTTACCAGTTCTGAAATGCTTACAATCTACTTGAGCAGCTACATATTCCAGAGATATTACAGGTCTCAAATGATTTAGATGGAAGGATGGATAACTGCAAGAGTTTGATCCTCCAGACAGTTTTCACTGTGTACAGAGGGTCACTTGGATTTGCAGTGAGAGAAATTGATATTGAAAGTTTTGCAGATTATCATTAACAAAAGCATTCACAGGAAACAGATTTTCCATCATACTCACAGATTGAGGGTAATTCTTCTCAATATGCTGTAGATTACAACATATATCAAGATCTACTATTTGCTTCAAAGCTACAATGAAGATGTACCTGAACAAAGATATTCAAGCAATGTTTATAAAGGCAGTTTATTGCTGTAGCTCACTCCTCCATAATCTTTACTCAAGTGCAGGAGAACAAGCAGGTTGTAAGAAAACTTGAATATACAACCACCGAGTACAAATGTAATATGTAATAATGATAATAAAAAAAAAATAAGCAGTAGAGTCCAAGAAAATATAGGCAAGAGAGATAAACTCAGAAAAATGACTTTTTTCTCAATAGGTTATTGAGAGCTCAGAAAAGGTTGATTTCACTGTAAAATGGGGAGATGAAATACTGTGCTCTGGTTTGACAGCACTGGTGCAACAGTAGCCAATGTGAAGTTGTTGTAAACTGGCAGCAGGACTCAAATGGCTCAATCCAATTTAAACCAATGCAGATACTTTGATGCCTCACTGCCCCTGACCCAACGCTTGTACTTAGCACAGAAAGCATAATCTGGGCTGGAGGACAGATTGAGGTAAGTGGCCAGTTTTATATCTGACCTAAAATTTAATGAAACTAAAAGCACAAAATATTATATATTAAGAGGAGCACTTTCAAATATATTAGCACTGCCATATAAAAATGACCTTTGCAGGATACCACATTGGAAGGATAAAAAATGTAAAAAAAAGAGTTCCCCTGTAGGCTAGTCAAAATCAACAGCAGAGGGCGTTAATAAGCCAAGGACTTTCTTGCTTAGTAATAGTTGATAGTTTTTAAGATACATTTTTCTTAATGTAATTTCTGATTTGCATCATATAAAAGTTTAAAATATATATCAATTTTGATCAAAGTGATTTTATGAAATGAGATCTTCATTCTTCAAAGTCAGTATAAACAACAACAGCAACAAAAAAAATATTTTCTCTTTTTATTCCAGAAACCAAGGTCTGTGTACAGTAGAGGCTATCCTCCAGGCACTAGGAGGCTGCACAGAAAGGAAGACCTGTCTGCTGTTATGACCTGTATTCCATGTGCAGAAGGAGAAATCAGTAATAGGACAGGTAATTTCTGGGCCATGTCACAGTTTCAAGGAAAATTGCTCCTTTTGGTTTTCCCTTTTACGTTGCAGTTCTGGATTGAGTTTCTAGCAAAGGATTCAGCCAAAGTTATTTTATCTCTCTAACTATAATGATCATTACTTTTTCCAGATTCAAATAACTGCAAGCGGTGTCAGGAGTGAATACTGGTCTAATGCTGAAAAAATAAATGTGTCTTAAAGCTGTAGAGTTTCTGTCATTCACAGAAGTTATGGGTATAGTTTTAGTCTTTTTCTCACTTTTGGAGCAGGATTAACTGTACTGATGGCCATCCTGTTTTACAGCAAAAAAGACACCCCCATAGTAAAAACCAACAACTCAGAGCTGAGCTTCTTGCTGCTCTTTACATTGGCTCTTTGTTTTCTCTGTTCTCTTACTTTCATTGGTGGCCCACAGAGTAGTCCTGTATGTTACGTCACACAGCATTTGGGATCACATTTGTTCTCTGTCTCCTGTATTCTAGGTAAAACAATAGTTGTGTTAATGGCTTTAGAGGCTACACTTCCAGGAAGTAATGTCATGAAATGGTTTGAAAGTCCCTGCACAACAACGACTTGAGTGTTCTTGTCTTTACACTACTCACAGGTTCTTATCTGTGTGAAGCCGGCTAAAATATCACCTCCATTTCCATACAGAAATTTGAAATATTATAATGAAAAGATTGTTCTTGAGTGCAGTCCCCTGGGTTCTACTGTAGAGTTTCTGGGCTGTGCTTGGTTATATTGGCCTATTGGCTGTCTTGTGCTTCATTCTGGCTTTCCTAGCTACGCCAGCTGCTGATAACTAATGAAGCCAAGAGTTCATCATTCAGTATGCTGATATTCTGTGCTGTATGGATCACGCATTTATTCCATCTTATGTCAGTCCTCCTGGAAAGTTTACTGTAGCTGTGGAGATATTTGCCATTTTAGCCTCAAGCTTTGGTTTATTATTCTGCATATTTGTTCCTAAATGTTACATAATTCTGTGTAAACGGAACAAAACACAAAGCAACATCTGATGGGAAAAGTTTAAATATAAATCATAGTCACAAATAAAGAGAGCCATATAAATCAACATTGCAGTACTTTGTGATGTTTTATTCAGTAAGCGTACAAACAAATTGATTAAAAATTAACCCTCAAAGTTTAATAATGAACAAAGGCATATTTAAATTACTTCAAATATTATTCTATACCTATTTTGAAATTCTGTTTTCTTTTGTGATACCACTCCCGATTCTTTAGAAAACACTATACATACCTATTCTGTGCATTTTTGGCAAATTATATTTACATTGTCCATCTAAATTGTGCTGTCACTTTAATTGAGCAAGGGCAGCAGCAAAATTATTCATGCACTCTAGGCCCCTGTGACTATGCACTCAAGCATAATGCATAAGCGCAGATTGCTACTCAATCAAGCTTGCTGGTCTTAGCACTCCCTTAGGTCTGCAAACCTTGTCACTCTCTAGTTTAATGGTCACAACACTGTCTATCTTGGATACAGAGGCTGTTTCGCTGAATCCCTTCCTGAAGCTTACTCTGGTTCCCGAATCCATTTCTGTGCCTCCTATAGTCCTAGAGTCTTTTCCATCACGTTACTCCAGCCTTTGAATCTGCTCCAAAGCACGCTCCAGTAATACATACATGCCTATGTCACAATGAAAGAATGTTTTATTAGCAGCAGTAGTATTGATGCTGCCATTTAAGGAGATGCTGTGTGTTGGCATTCTGAAAATAGATATAGTTAAAGAGTTATTAAGATGACTTACAACAGAACAGCACAACCTAAATGTTAGAAATTTATTCAACAGATTTTATGGATGACAGTTTTGTGAATCTAAGTGAGTGCAAGGCTGGCTGTGCACAAAGGCCTATTTCTAAAAGAAAAATCGGTCAGTTCTAAGATTTGCTACTGACAATCTGGTTTTTTTCGGAGATTATGCGACTGTAGAGTATGTTTTATTATTAATAAGTAAATGGACTGTTCAAATGTGCAGTGTAATGTAACACATTGTGTGTGTGTATGTTTGAGAGAGAACAGGATCACATCACAGCGGAGTCAGCTTTTATTAATACTGTACTGCAAATACATATACACATGTTTCACTTACAGGATATATTATAAGGAAACATAGTGTGAACTTTGATTATTATGCTTATGATGCTCAGCTATATATTTCTTTGCCCTTAGAACAAAACATATAATTTGCAAAACTTTATACTGGACAAAAGTAAATACTTACTTTTGGACCAAAAACAAATCCCAATCTAGGGACCAGATTTACAAAAAATACTGTATTTTTACAATGGCTTTTATATCTTTTATTAAACACTTATTTTTAATGCTAAGTAATAAAAATATTTGTAATTCACAGTGCACCTAATACATTTTAACAGATACAACTTCTACATTTTAAAAGGTGTTATTTCTAATTTAATATTAGCTAAAATTAATGCACATTTTTAGCTATTATTCATGTTAACTAATACAGTTAATGTTAACAAAGTCTCGGTTGTTTGTGTAACATGGCGTCATGGGGTCTTGTAAACCCAATTACCTCTGGAATTTAAGAAGATATGCCTGAGATGGCAGCATGCAACCCACTCATTCAGGTTTTGCAGATGAGGGCCACAGGCGCGTCCTTGATGGCTCAGAGCGCGAGTTCATGGGCTGCAAGATTCCTCTTTGATGTTGTCAGGTTGCCGCAGCTAGATAGCTGAAATCTCTCATTCCTTGATTAGTTCTTCATCTGGTTTTTCCTGTCATTCCTGAGCTCCAGATTCCAGCTGCTCAATGTAAGGGGATTTAGAAACATGACACAGAACTGGAAGAAGAAGAACAAAATCAAACAGAGTCAATGATCCATGACAAAAAAGCAAAGGCAAGACAGTGGTCTTCACAGTGTACGTGCTTTCTAACTGGTGTTTTCTGGTGAGACAGCTGAAGAACAGAGAGGAACAAGGAAAACAACAGAACAGGGAGCAGAAGACCACTGGATGCTTTCTCAGTCTTCTGTAAGAGGAGTCCTTCCTCCTTTGCAAAAAGAAGGTGGAGCTACCTGTAAAAAGATATAGGGGAGAAAGTAGAAAGAGAACACTTTTCTAAATTATAATTAAATGAATCCCAAAAATGGGTGTTGATGTAAACAGCTGAAATTAACATTTCAATGAATTAAAATTCAGTGATGTTATTTATCAAATTATAAAGAACAATTTTACAGTAATTAACCTAATCAACAGCTGAAATAATTTTTTTTAATTAATATACGGCAGTTAATGATTAAAATTCAATGAGAGTCGTCATCAAATTATGTAAACAATTATCATAACATTAATCAGCAAATACTGTACTTAATTCAAATTTTTAAATAAATGTAAATTTACAGTAGGAAATTACATTTAAAAATTCAAATTGTAATGCTAAAAACAAGTATTAGTATTTACTCATGTAATTGAAAAGTTGATAAGAGCAGTTATAACTGAACTGATGACAAAGTACCACGGAAATACAGGACCAGAACCACAGTTGTAATAATTAAATCAACAGCTATGGCAGTATAAACAATTTGTCAATGTTCTTTTCAGTGGAGAGAGAGAGGTGAGATTTCATTTAACAACAAACTTCCAATATGTTGTTCTCATTATAAACGCTATCTATTAAACAGTTATGCATAGACTAACATAGCAAACTTTCATTACACATTAAACATACGTTGGAAGTCTATGAGGGAGATTATTTGTGAACCTACATATATTTGCTTTAATAGCAAATGGGAATTCTGACTGTCCTTCTTAGAAGTCTTCTGCAAGTTTACCTGTTTCTTTGTTTTTGAAAAGTAAAAGGCACGTTTTGTGATGGACAGGATGCATGGTCAGAGGGTCACACTGTGGAGATCTCAGAATTCTTTCCATGACCACTTTCGCAATTTCAGCCCTTTGTTTCCACTCATGCCAGCTTTTTCAAAGACCTGTAGCATGCACCAACTTGAAATTAGTTAATTTAGTGGATAGTCTCGGCTCTCACACTGAGGCAAGCTCTCATAACTCTAAGTGCAGCCCACAGATGCTGCATAGCTTTCATAGACAATTGGAACTCAAGTTTTGGGACAGACCTGATATGTTGATCAGAAAAGATGCTTGAGATGCTTCTCTCTAGAAATATGGCATTTTATGTATTTGGGCTGGGGCCTAGTTTGATAAAGTCAGTTAATTCTCAGCACATAGAAACTCTTTCACTTAGATATCATAAAATAAAGGTTGTTTCTATTCATCTAACTTTGCCTAATACAAATCACGAATTTAAGGATAACATATTAATTGATGTTCAACAAATAAAAATAGATATAATATATGATAAACATAGGATAAATACTGGCTTTTCTGTCTATGTCAGTGCTGGCTGCAGACATTTCATTGCTGGAGATTTTAATATTCATGTAAATAATAAACATGCATTAGCGTCAGCATCTTTACATTATAAACTCTTTTGTATTTAGACAACACACGTTTGGACCTAATTATCAGTCATAATCAAACTTTAGATTTAATGGGATGCTTCACTCATTAATAACCCATACAACTATTGTGCATGTTTGGAATACAAATTGATTTTAATTAAGAAAGACATTTTTATGAAGCTATGAGAATACTTTTGTGTGTGGAAGAAAACAAAATAATAACTTTTACTCAGCTATTCTTTAACTTTATTCTTTCAACCTGGCAACATTTCAGAGAGTATCACATTTAGACACTGTGGTGACATGTCCAAGATACTTCAAGAGACCATAATTACATTTAATAATTACATTGCAACAGAAAAAAAAGATGCATTAACTAATACATGTTTTATACAGCAAGTGATGTATTTGTTTTTTTAAAATTCATTTATTTCTTTAAGACCAAATAGAAACAGCATTATCTAAATAAAGGTTTACAACAAATTGAATATCTTATTATAAACAGTGTTACAATTTACTGCTATTTAAAAATAATTTCAAAATAGCTGGACACAACCTCGCTTTGACCTGCCTACCACCCTACCACCCTATGAGGTCATTGGCTACATTTTGAAGTCATTCATCCATATGAATTGCCCGACTATAAAAGTGCAAATATAGTACCAGGTACCTTGCATTTGCATCTGCAGTTAAGCCCAACTGTTGGGATGCTTATCTTATTTACAAACTCCTGCTTTTCCATCATCTTAATACAAAAGCAGAAAAGCCACTTTACTGCAGATTAATGGGGACTCAAAAATATCACAGTTATCAAGGATGGAGAAAGTAACTATCGGAGCACTTTTTCCAATCCGGAGCACAGAACATGCACTTCATTTGAGTTTACAAAAACCTCAGCTGCTATCATGCTCCAGGAACTGGTTGCACTGCAAAAAATTAGAGCAGATAATATGACCAATACAGCCAGATAAAAAGAAAAGACAAATATAGATTTCAGTTAATTAATATTTTATAGCAGCACAATGTAGACTGAACAACATTTAAAATAATAATAATAATAAAGCAAAATGCTTTTATGCTTTCTGCAGTGTGAACAAGAGGTTTCCGGATGCAGCTCAAATAATGATTTTTGCCACTGAGGAGATTAATCAGTGAAAATTTACTCCCAAATGTTTCCATTGGCTACAGAATCTATGATAGTTGTAGTTCAAGACTATCTACCATAAGTGGAACTATGGCATTGTTGAACAGTCATGTGTCTGTAGTTGAGGAAAAAATGCAATGGACGATCTCCTATACATGCTATTATAGGTGAAACAGAGTCTTCTGCTACAGTGATTCTGTCCAGAACTACCGGACCTTTAAAAATTCCTGTAGTAAGAGAAATACCTGTAAAATCCTGAAATAATTACTAACAATGAATTGTATCACTGTTTCCAGATTTTTATATTATTATTATTATTATTATTATTATTATTATTATTATTATTGTTGTTTTTTCAGATAAGTCACTCAGCTTCATGTGAATGTCTCAGTAATAGGAAAGAGTATCCTTCTTTCTTCAGAACTATTGCTAGTGACTACACAGAGCAGAGCAGAGAGCATACATAGTTAAGCACTTTGGCTGGTCTTGCAGGTTGGAGCTGTGAACAGTGACAATGACTATGGAAACAATGGAATAGCCATATTTCTGAACACAGCCCAGGAAGAGGATTTGTGTAGAGTACTCTGTGAAATTCTGCAGAACAGAGCCTGACAAGCTCAACAAAGCGGTAGAGACAATAAAAAAAGCACAGCAAAAGTGATAATTGCCTTTCTTACTACTTCTGAAATGTACAACCTACTCAAGCAGCTAACTGTTCAAAACATTACCAGCTTCCAAATGATTGGGTGTCGAGTCATGGATAACTGCAAAAGCTTAATCCTCCAAACAGTTTTCATGTGCTGGGAGGGTCGCTGGGATTTGCAGTGAGAAAGTTGATAATGAAGGTTTTTCAGGAAGTATGTTGTAAAAACATTCTGGGACATAACTTTTCCATGCTTATGGACTGAGAGAGAATTCCTCTCAATATGCATTAAATTGCAGTGTATATCAAGATCTACTTGGGCTGAAGAACTACAATGAAGATGTGTGCCTGAACAAAGATATGCAAGCAATGTATACAAAGCAGTTTATGCTGTGGCTCATTCTCTGCACGGTCTACTCAGGTGCACAGCAAATGAAGGGTTATGAAAAGACCTGAAGAAATACAACCACAGCAGGTAATATGTGATTTAATAAAAAGAGAGTGGTAGTACACAAATAGAATCCAGGTTTTGGTACTCTGTGCATTTTGTATATCTCACTTATCTGCATACATTCAGATCTGTTTATGGAAAGCTTATTCCTAATGAGCTGATGATCTGAATCAGGTCTGTTAAATAAGGGAGACATGCAAAATATGCAGATCAGTATTAATAACTACTGCAATAACCTATTTATGTTTACATGTGTCTACAATAGGTGGTTGAGGGCTCTAAAAAGTAAATTTCACTATAAAGATGGGTGATCGTGTGTGTGGTTTGACAGCACTGGTGGCATAGCAGCCCAATATGAAGTCATAAACTGGCAGCAGGGCTCTGATGGATCAGTACAATTTAAACCAGTGGGATACTGTGATGCCTCACTGCCACCTGACCAGCGTTTTATGCTCAAACCTGAAAAAACATAATCTGGGTTGGAGAGACAGCTGGAGGTAAATGCCATTATTTATTATAAAGATTTTGTTAAAACTGGGACATAAACAAAGAATAAGAATAAGTAGTTATGTGAAATATATATATTTTTCTATGTAGAAAACCAAGGTCTGTGTGCAGTGAGAGGTATCCTCCAGGCACTAGGAAGGCTACACAGAAGGAAGACCTGTCTGCTGTTATGACTGTATTCCATGTGCAGAAGGAGAAATCAGTAATAGGACAGGTAATCTTCAAATCATCTCCCAGTGTCAAAGAAATCTGCGTTATTTCCTTCTTTGTTTTTTTCTTAACATATGTCTTAACATACAGTTTGCATATAGCACAATAATCTTGCTTTTGTTTGTAACTAGTTTTGTTTTGTTTGCAGTTTGCTATAGGGTTTAAATAAAAGTTATTTTATCTCTAACTATAATAATCAAAACTTCTGTTTCCAGATTCAAATAACTGCAAGCAGTGTCCAGGTGAATACTGGTCTAATGCTGAAAAAAATAAATGTGTCTTAAAGGCTGTGGAATTTCTATCATTCACAGAAGTTATGGGTATAGTTCTAGTCTTTTCTCATTGTTTGGAGCAGGATTAACTGTGCTGGTGGCCATCCTGTTTTACAGCAAGAAGGACACCCCCATAGTAAACCAACAACTCAGAGCTGAGCTTCCTGCTGCTCTTCTCATTGACTCTGTGTTTCCTCTGTTCCCTTGCTTTCATTGGACTGGCCCACAGAGTAGTCCTGTATGTTGCACGTCACACAGCGTTTGGGATCACTTTTTTCTTTGTATCTCCTGTGTTCTGGGAAAAACAATAGTTGTGTTAATGGCCTTTAAGTGCTACACTTCCAGGAAGTAATGTCATGAAATGGTTTGGGCCTGCACATACAACGACTTGAGTGTTCTTGCCTTTACAGTAATACAGGTTCTTATCTGTGTACTTTGGCTAATATTATTTCCTCCATTTCCCTACAAAAATATGAAATATTATAAAAGAAAAAGTATGTAATTCTTGAGTGCAGTCTGGGTTCAACTATAGGTTTTTTCTGGGCTGTGTTAGGGTATATTGGCCTACTGGCTGTTCTGTGTTTCATTTTGGCTTTTCTAGGCTCTAACTCATCTAACACAATGCTTTAGTGAAACCAAATTCATCACATTCCAGTATGCTGCTCATATTCTGTGCTGTATGGATCACATTTATTCAGCTTATGTCAGTTCTCCTGAAAAATTCACTGTAGCTGTGGAGATATTTGCCATTTTAGCATCAAGCTTTGGTGTTCTATTTTGCATATTGCACCGAAATGTTTACATTATAAGTATTCAAGCCTGAACAAAATACAAAACAGCATTTGATGGGAAAAAGTCTTGCCCTAAGTCCTATTGAAGCACACACACACACACACACACACACACACATACATATATATATATATATATATATATATATATATATATATATATATATATATATATAGTATATATTATAGTGGTATGTTTTAGACCTGTCAAAATTGTAGAATATCTAAATTTGAATTTTACATTTAGATCTCTTAGTTGTTTGGTCTTTTTATCTTGTATCATATTGAGCAACAGCATGTCTGAATAGCTCTTTTGCGTCATGTGCATTTTTAAGTTGTTGCTTTTTTTCTAATTATGATGCAACTGATCACAACTGGTGTATACAGAGAGACAATCTCTTAATTCTGAGAATCAAACATTTGTTTCTGGTGTGGAAGGATTGTCATTAGTTTACAGAGAGGGCTAGATAGAAGCAAAAAGAAAAGCTAGGAAGTGAAGATATAAGTCATTTCTACCATTAATACTCATGGGAATGTTAACTTTCTGCTAAATAAACGTGAAATGTTGGAGGCACTTCTGTACCAGCAACTGTAAAATGAGTGTAGTTTTATGCTTTTGTGTGGAGACAATAATATGCCCATGTGGACATACTGGATGCAGTCAGAAGAGATGCAAAACAAGCAGAAAGAAGGTGGGGATTGATTTTGTTTGTGGACAAAATAAGGTCATAAGCTATACTTACATAACAATATAAATATAATAAGTAAATAAGTAAAATAAATAAATAAAAAAATGCAAACATTACACTAAATTTAACATGTATTGATTCATTCATTATTATTTAATATGTTTTTAAACAAAAAAAAAGCAAAAAGTAATTTGTATATAGTGTAGTATTTGGACCAGCCGGACACAAACTATTTGTTATACTTAAAATACTTTTTAATGCCTCTTCATCCAACCAAAGGACCCTTCTCCCAAAATGCACCTCAGAAAGCCAGAAAAGGCCTCCCAGGTCTCCTGGCAGCCAACTGATAACACTGGATTTCTTGCCTAAAGAAATGTAGACAAAGCAACTCTAATCTTATTCCTTAATGCCTTAACGCATAATGTCCTCAACAACCTTTTCTCCTAATTAATTAACTATAACAAATAAATATACACACATATCCTTCAGGATTATTTTGTACATTATTTGTTGTTCTTATATATTGTCTTTGGTATTGTATACTATTGTATGCTTGTTTATGTTTATTTGTCAATTAACCTCCAATTCAGTGCATATGCAAATTGACATGGTTAGAGACAAAGAATATACTCTCATAAACTCTCTCTCCAAAAGTTCAAGATACCACTGGCACTTTGACTCACAAAGAGTGTGACCTTCACTCGAGTTCAAAAGGTATCACTTCTGTGACCTGCAACAGTCTTCTATTTTCTGGTCTCTTCCATGTCTCACAACTTCTCATCTTCTGAAGCTGGTGCAATGCACCTGGCAGGCCTGGAGAGAGCCCCAGTTGCTGTTCTGTTGGACACTGAGAAGATGGGAAATTGAACACCTCTGCAAGATTTTCTGTCAAAGATACTAGAAAGGTAGTATCCTCACAACTGTATTCCTTTTTAGAAAAAAATGGTGTCTGTGAGGATTTCAATCAGGTTTTAGACCGTTACCATGAGTACTGAGACTGCTCTCAGTAGGAGTTACTAATGACCTGCTTCTATCATCTGATCGTGGTTTTATCTCGTTATTGGTGCTATTAGATCTTAGCGCAGCATTCGATACTACTCGATCACAACATTCTCTTGGATAGACTAGAAAACTATGTTGGCATTAGAGAAACGCCTTAGCATGGTTTACATCATATCTATCTGACCGCTATCAGTTTGTGGCATTAAATGAGGAGGTATCATATCGATCAAAAGTGAAATATGGAGTTCCTCAAGGCTCAGTGCTAGGACCGTTACTTTTCAACCTTTACATGTTACCTCTGGGAGATATTATCAGGAGTCATGGTGTTAGCTTTCACTGCTATGCTGATGATACTCAGCTCTATATTTCCAGCGCAGCCTGGTGATACACACCAAATTGAGAATCTAACAGAATGCATAGTCGATATAAAAAGCTGGATGATGAGTAACTTCTTAATGTTAAATTCTGAAAAAACAGAGTGCTAATAATTGGACCTAAAACCCCACATATAATAATCTAGAACACAGCCTATCACTTGATGGCTGCTCTGTTAATTCTTCATCATCAGTTTTAGGAACCTAGGTGTGCTGTTTGACCGCAATCTTTCCTTTGAAAATCATGTTTCTAGCATCTGTAAAACTGCGTTTTCCATCTTAAAAATATATCTAAATTACGACCTATGCTTTCAACCTCTAATGCAGAAATATTAATTCATGCGTTTATGACCTCAAGGTTAGATTATTGCAATGCTTTATTGGGTGGTTGTTCTGCAGCAATAAACAAACTTCAGCTAGTCCAAAACGCAGCAGCCAGAGTCCTTACTAGAACTAGGAAGTATGATCATATTAGCCGGTTCTGTCAACACTGCACTGGCTCCTATCAAACATCGAATAGATTTTTAAAATCTTATTAATTACCTATAAAGCCCTGAATGGTTTAGCTCCTCAATACTTGGCGAGCTCTTATCACATTATAGTCCTGCCGTCCGCTGCGTTCTCAAACTCTGGCCATTTGATAATACCTAGAATATCAAAATCAACTGCGGGCGGCAGATCTTTTCCTATCTAGCACCTAAACTCTGGAACAATCTCCTAACTCTGTTCAGGGAAGCAGACACCTCTGCCAGTTTAAATCTAGATTAAAGACACATCTTTTTAACTTAGCCTACACATAACACACCAACACACCTTTTATTATTCAAATCCGTTAAAGGATTTTTAGGCTGCATTACTTAGATTTGCTGGAACCGGGAACACTACTCCTACAATACGATGTACTTGTGACATCGTAAAAAGAATAGCATCTACGCTAATATTAGTCCTGTTTCTTTCTCAATCTGTTTTCACAGTTTGTATCCAGACTAGATGGTGGATCAGCACCCAGAGATTATGTTCATCAGAGACCAGAACACCTAGATGCGCCCGTCGACAGATCACCAGATCCTGATGCACACACACACGCACACGCACACACTAAGTCATTTACACTACCTGGCACAGCTCACGTTTAAAATTGAACTGGAAGTTAAGTGCTGGGCGTCCGGTCAGAGGAGAACTGACCCCAACTGAGTCTGGTTTCTCCCAAGGTTTTTCTCCATTCTGTATGCATGGGGTTTTGTTTCCTTGCTGCTGTCGCCTCTGGCTTGCTTGGTTGGGGACACTTAACTTCTAGTGACTATCGTTGAATTGACTACAGAGACCGTCTCTGCATTTAATAAGAAATTGGTCACTCTCGTCACTATACATCCCTGTCATTATACTGTACAGTGCTTTGATGCAACCTGTGTTTATTAAAAGCGCTATATAAATAAAAATTATTGATTGATTGATTGAAGTTTTGTGCTAGGCCTTGCTGCCATGACTTTACTTCAACCAAAGATCCTTGGATCTCAGCAGATCTCTCTTGGCTCTTTTCACCTTCTTCCTGGGAAGAGACTCCCAATCATCAGGACATCTTTGGAATTCATTACTCTTGAAACCGGAAGAATGCAATACAAGTCCAAAACCATTGAAACCATCAAGACTTTCATTCGAGACAACTTGGAACCCTCACCACAACGAGGCAATGCATGTATTGTACATTTAACTAAACTAAACAGAGGTTAACTGACTTTTCATAGATTAATTCTCTGCTTTTCCTAAAAGGTTTAACATTAAGCATTTGCACTTTCCCCATGTATGAGTGTATTTATGCTTATGTGAGTTAGCACATAAGTTAGGTAAGAAAACTTTTGTGCACAAATTACACAAGTTTCTGGTTCTACCTTGCAAATTAGTCTCATTACAATTTTGACTCTTGCTACATGCCATGAAATGCTGTGGCCAAGAAAAAATCCTTTCTTAAAAGATTGAAACCTCAATGAAAGTTAGCTGAACTAACAGATTCGTTGATGGCAATGTAATTCTGCTACAGTTACTACTACACAGTTACTACTAATAATTGTAATTAATATATTGTGGCGAGAGTCCTGAAGGATCATCATCGTCACCCTGGAATCACACAAGGAGCACATGGCCATGCCTCCAATTGGCTGATCGGTCGCAGCTGCTAGCCATTAGCCGCTGCTTTAAAAAGCAACCACGAGGACGCCACATTCTGAGAGACCATCTCCAAGCATAACAGAGACTGATGCTTCTTTCTTGGTCTTCCTCTCAGAAAGCAATAATCTTTGACCGATCATCCCCACTTCCCCCACGGAAGGACCCCACTGCAGCACAGAAAAGGAAAAAGAAACACCAGAGCACCGAAGTCCGCCCAAGGACATGAACACATCCTGGTGATAGTCGACTTTGCCACCCAGTACCTGGAAGCAGTTCCCCTCCGCACCACCACAGCAAAGAATATAGTGAAGGAACTATTCCTGCTCGAAGCCAAGTCGGAGATCTTGACCAATCAGGGTACCCCCTTCATGTCCGACCTCTGCCGGCTGCTGAAAGTGAAACAGCTCTGCACAACCGTCTACCATCCCCAGACTGACGGGCTGGTCGAGCATTTTAACTAGACATTACAGAAGATGTTATGATGAGTTGTGGCTGAGGACCATCGAGACTTGGACTTAATGCTGCTATATGTACTGTTAGAAATTTGTGAAGAACCCCAAGCTTCCACCGGATTCACCCGTTTGAACTCCTCTTCGGATGGAAGTCTTTGAGCAGAGCAAAAGCGGGAATGAGATGTTGCAGTCAATAGTGCTAATGAGAATGTTTTTAGTTCGACTGGTTGTTGAAGAATGTGTGTCAAACACGCCAAAGTTTGGCTCATATAACCTCGGTTAGGTGACTCCACTTCATTACACGCACCTAGAGGTTAAAAATAGGCATAAAGCGGAAACATCCTCAGGTTAATCTTTTTGTCTGAGCAGACGTCTGTTCCCACTTTTTCAGGGAACAGTCAAGTAACCGAGACGTTCCTTTTCCATAGGTACACTCAATGCTGCACTCAATAGTGCTAATGGAAACAGAGAATACCAACGCCACTGCACTGAAAGTGTCTGGACCTCAAGTGTTGTGTAGTGTGTGTGCACAAACATCAAAAAGGGTCTCAGACATGACCTTGACTCATGGACATGAGAGCCCAGAGTAGCATGGACATCTAGCAAAAAAAAAAATCTAGCAAATGTGTGTGGAGCAGACCATCCTGCTTCATCAAACACCTGCAGCAAAGGGTGCACCTCTTGCTAAAGCCATTGAAAATGCAACCCCCCTGATTGAGTAGGCCCTGACTCCTAGAGGCGAAGTTTGGACACACGGCTCATAGGCTCACCCAATAGCATCCCTCACCCAATGTGACATGGTTTGTCTAGCAGCCAGTGGTTATGGCCCCCATGGCATATAAAGAGCTGCTCCGACTTACGCCACTGGCTAGTGCTGTGGGCGTAAATTTGCAGAGCATGTACTGGTCACAGTAAGTGAAGTTTTTCCTGCTCCAGTGTAGTGAATGGCAGAGGACAGAAGGTTTCTAGAAATACTGGATTTACGGTTGAGAAAGATAATTAGGGTGAGGATGCAAAATAGCTTTGACAAGCCCAGGGGGAAAGTCTAGGCAGGATGGCGAAACTGAGAGAGCCTGCAAATTACCAACTCTCTTCAGAGAAATACTTGGCCATCAGAAAAACCATCTTTAGCATCAGAAGCCTATCCAGAGCTGATTCTAATGTTTCAAAGGGTGCCAGCCAGCCCTCGAAAACAACGGCCAAATCCATGACGGATCATTGCTCTGATAGGCGGCTTTAACCACTTAGCTCCACAGAATGAAGCAGGCAACTAGAGGTGCTTTCCCACGAAACCCATCAATCAGAATATGGCAGGCCCAGAAATGGCTACTGCGTATGTTCTGAGAGTACTAGGTCATGTGCCAGAGGACAATTTTTCTTGCAGAAACTCCAGCACTGAAACAATCTGGCAGTGAACTGGGTCTGCCTGATGTGTCATGCACCAATCTTCAAAAACACGCCATCTGAGGGCATAAGACCTTCTGGTGGAGGGAGCCCTAGCGCTTAGAATAGTCTCTATTACATTGGCTGGAAGGCCAGTATCTCTCAGTTGGTCTCCATCAAGGGCCATACGGTCCAGAGCTTGGATGAAATATTGTCCCCTGTGCCTGAGACAGAAGATCCTCCTGATCGGAATTGCCACAGTGAGCCTTGAAGAGGGTTATTAGATCTGAGAACCATACTCTGGTCGGCCAGCGAGGGCATTATCAATAAGAGGCGCAGGCCCTGTTGACAAACCTTCACCAGGACTCCCGGGAGCAGAGCTATTGGAGGAAATGTGCAAAGTCAGAGAGCAGTAAAGGGTCCACCTCTGCTAAGTAAAATTTCTTCCAGATTAGACTCACTACTTCGGGGTGGAGTTCCCCATGTGTCACAGCTTGTCTGGATAGCATGTCTGCTCCCACATTCATATGCCCAGGAATGTAAATCGCCTGAGGACAGAATCTTGTCCTGTGCCCAAAGCAGAACCTGCTGTGCTAGCTTGTTCAAACCTGCGTGAATGCAGTGTGCCCTGGCGATTTAAGCAGAGACTACCGAGGTGTTGTCCACCCACACTGGGACATCGTAGCCTCTCAACTGCTGGAAGAAATATTTCAGGGCCTGAGAAAGAGTCATCATCTCGAGGCAATCGATGTGCCACACCAGAAGGTGACCTTTCCAGATCTTCTGGGCCGGATGGCTGTCTAAGACCTCTCCCAGCCCATGAGGGAAGCGTCTGTCATTAGCATATTGCGACAACAACACGGATGTAGAGTGGGACCCAAAGTCAGGAACCAAGGTCTGAACCACATAGAAAGGGTAACCCCTGACACGTAACCCCTATTTGCCTTTGGGTGTTGGCCTTGGATGAAATCACCTGGCTCCTGAGCCACAGCTGGAATGGCCTCATGTGTAGAAAGCTCAAGGCTATTTTCATGGATGCAGCTGCCATGAGACCTAGAACTCTCTGAAAGTAATGAACAGTCACTTTCCGACCTAGCTTGATTTCTTTTAGGGTGTTTAGAATGGATTTGGCGCATGCGGGGACAGTTGTACCAGCATTGTGACAGAATGCCATACAACTCCTAGATGCATTGTTCTCTGAGTAGGAGTGAGAATGCTTTTCTTTGTGTTGAGTCTCAGCCCCAGAGATTTGAGATGAGCTAGGATCGCATCCCAATGTGAAAGCGCTAGCTCTTGAGAATGGGTTAGAATTAACCAGTCGTCTATGTAATTGAGAATGCAAATGTTCTGGAGTCGCAGAGGAGCCAGAGCTGCATCCATACATTTCGTATATGTGCGAGGTGACAAGGCTAGGCCAAATAGAGGAACCTGATACTGGTAAGCCTCACCCCAGAATACAACCCCCAGAAACAGTCATCTTGATTGTCAACATCTTGAACTTGTATGTTCTGAGATAGCAGTTCAACCCTCAAAGATCTAGAATTGGGCGCAACCCCCATCCTTCTTTGAAACAAGAAGTATTGACTGTAATAGCCTGACTTTGGCAGAGGGAACACGTTTATTGCCCCTTTTTCCAGCAGAGTCTGCAATTCTTGTGTCAACAGATGTGCTCGATCTATTTTCATGGAAGCCGGAACTACGCTGTTGAAATGCAAAGGATGTGAATTGAATCCTGTAGCCTCTCCCTACATTCCTTAGTACCCAAGAAGTGTCCAAAATAAACAGGGGAACTGGTGTCCTTGTCGTGCTTCAGGGTGAAGCAGGTAGGGCAGTGTTCCAAGGGGAAGGGTCCAGGTAAGGGGCGAGTCCGGCGAGGATGGCAGCTTCTTCCCACGGCTTCTCCTCCGCTTCCTTGAGCGGCAGTCAGAAGGGATCAACTGGCCGGAATCCTGGCCTGTCAGCGGTAAACGTGTGCAGTTGTCACCAGGACTACGGGTGCAATGGCTCGCTTCTCTGGCAGTGTGGGGATTCCCTCCTGGACCCACGAGGACAGCAGCATGGGAAGCGGGGAAGAGACCTCGAGGAGAGTCTCTCGAGGAGAGGTGCGGTCAGCATTTAACTGCGGCGTTGACGAGGCTCGATTCAATTCAGGTGTGCCTCGTCACATGCACACTCAGACCTGTCAATACCACGCCCCTCCTCTCACACACAGTCACCCATTGGGAGCCTGGTGAAGGGTGGCAATTAAAGGACAGGTGATGATGACAATCAAGGGAGAGAGCAGCTGACTTATATATATATATATATATATATATATATATATATATATATATATATATATATATATATATATATATGTATATATGTTTTCTCTCCCAACACACACACACACACACACACACACACACACATGCGGTCATTGAAGACAAAAGACCTGAGAATGTGTGTAATGAAGTTACGTCACCTAACCGATGTTATATGAGCCAAACGTTGCCATTTTGACACACATGCTTCAACAACCAGTCGAACAGAAGACATTCTCATTAGCACTACTGAGTGCAGCATCAAGTAGCTTTTGAAAGGAACTGCTTAATGCTAAATTCTGAAAAAACGCATGAGTGCTAATAATTGGACCTAAAACCCCACATGTAATAATTTAGAACACAGAAAACTTGATAGCTGCTCTGTTAATTCTTCATCATCAGTTAGGAACCTAGGTGTGCTGCTTGACAGCAATCTTTCCTTCGAAAACCATGTTTCCAGCATCTGTAAAACTGCATTTTCCATCTTAAAAATATATCCAAATTACGACCTATGCTTTCAATGTCTAATGCAGAAATGTTAATTCAGGCGTTTATGACCTCTAGGTAAGATTATTGTAATGCTTTATTGCTTGATTATTGCTTTATTGCTTTACACGCTTGATAAACAAACTTCAGCTAGTCCAAAATGCAGCAGCTAGAGTCTTTACTAGAACTAGGAAGTATGACCATATTAGTCCATTTCTGTGAACACTGCACTAGCTCTCTATCAAACAACGAATAGATTTTAAAATCTTGTTAAATACTTATAAAGCCCTGAATGGTTTAGCACCTCAATACTTGAGCAAGCTCTTATCACATTATAGTCCTGCACATCTGCTGCGCTCTCAAAACTCTGGCCATTTGATAATACCTAGAATATCAAAATCGACTGCGGGTGGCAGATCCCTTTCCTATCTAGCACTCAAACTCTGAACTGGCCCCAAATGAGCCTGTTTTCTCCCAAGGTTTTTTTTCTCCATTCTGTATGGATGGGGTTTTGGTTCCTTGCCGCTGTCACCTCTGGCTTGCTTTGTTGGGGACACTTAATTTCTAGTGATTATAGTTAAAATGATTACAGAGACCGTCTCTGCATTTAATAACAAATGTTCAATCTCATCATTATACATCCCTGTCATTGTGTTCTTCTACTTTATACTGTTCAGTGCTTTGATATGATCTGTGTTGTTAAAAGTGCTATATAAATAAAAATTATTGCTTTAATTGATTGATTTGAATAATAAAAGCGTATTAGTGTGTTATGTGTAGGCCAGGTTAAAAGATGTGTCTTTAATCTAGATTTAAACTGACAGAGTGTGTCTGCTTCCCAAAACAGTGTTAGGAAGATTGTTCCAGAGTTTGGCTGCTAGATAGGAAAAAGTCTGCCGCCCATGAGTCAATTTTGATATTCTAGGTATTATCAAACAGCCAGCAGATGTGCAGGACCAAAATGTGATAAGAGCTTGCTCAAGTATTGAGAGCTAAACCATTCAGGGCTTTATAAGTAATTAACAAGATTTTAAAATCTATCCGTTCTTTGATAGGAGTTGAAAGCATAGGTCATAATTTGGATATCTTTTTAAGATGGAAAAACACAGTTTTACAGATGCTGAAAACATGGTTTTCAAAGGAAAGATTGCTGTAAAACAGCACACCAAGGTTCCTAACTGAACCACCCTCTGAGGTCATTGGCTACATTCACACTCATTCCTCCATATTAATTTTGTCTATAAAAGTGCTAATAGTGTATCGGGTTCCTTGCATTTGACATCTGCAGTTAAGCCCAACCTTTGGGATGCTTCTCTTTATTTACAAACTCCTGCTTTTCCATCATGTTCATACAAAAGCAGAAAAGCCTTTTTGCAGATTAATGGGAGACTTGAAGTATCCACTGTTTTTCACGGATGGAGAGGTAACTATTGGAGCACTTTTTCCAATCCGGAGCACAGAGACATTACCTTCATCTAAGTTTACAAAAAAACCTCAGCAGCTGTCATGCTCAAGGTTTGTTACATATTGAACACTGAAAGCTATTATAGAGCATATAATATATTTAATACAACCAGATAAAAAGAAAGACAAATATACATTTCAGCATTTTTTGTATTTTACTCTTAGCAGTATATAGCAGCATATGAATGTTATCGTGCAATGTATGTATGTTAAAAAAGTCTCTCTCTCTCTCTGTCTCTCTCTCTCTCTCTGTATGTATATAATACCAATGCTGTTTTATGTTTTTACAGTGTAAATATAAATGGTTTTCGGATGGCTCAAATAATGATGTTTGCTATTGAGGAGATTAATCAAAGTGAAAGTTTGCTTCCAAATATTACCATTGGCTATCGAATTTATGATAGTTGTGGTTCAAGACTGTCTACCGTAAGTGCAACTATGGCCTTGATGAATGGTCAGGAGTTTGTAGTTAGGGAACAATGCAATGGACAGTCTCCTATACATGCTATCATAGGTGAAACAGAGTCTTCTGCTACAGTGATTCTGTCCAGAACAACAGGACCTTTTAAATTACCTGTGGTAAGGAACAATAACCATAAAATCTTTAAATAATTACTAATAATGTATTTTATTACAGTTTTCTGGGTTGCATTATTATCATTATTGTTGTTGTTTTCAGATAAGTCACTCAGCTTCATGTGAATGCCTCAGTAATAGGAAAGAGTATCCTTCTTTCTTCAGAACTATTGCTAGTGATCTACCACCAGAGCAGAGCCCTTGCATACATAGTTAAGCACTTTGGCTGGTCTTGGGTTGGAGCTGTGAACAGTGACAATGACTATGGAAACAATGGTATGGCCGTATTTCTAAATACAGCCCGGGAAGAGGGGATCTGTGTTGAGTACTCTGTGAAATTCTACCGAACAGAGCCTGATAAACTCCAAAAAGTGGTAGAGACAATAAAAAAAAGCACAGCAAAAGTGATTGTTGCATTTCTTACTACTTCTGAAATGAACAATCTATTTAAGCAGCTAAATATACAAAACATTACTGGCTTCCAAATGATTGGTGTCGAGTCATGGATAACTGCAAAGAGTTTGATTGCTCCAAACAGTTTTCATGTGCTGGGAGGTCACTGGGATTTGCAGTGAGAAAAGTTGATATTGAAGGTTTTTTAGATTATGTTATAAAAGCATTCTGGGACACAGCTTTTCCATGCTTACAAACTGAGACAAATTCCTCTCAATATGCAATAAATTGCAGTGTATATCAAGATCTGCTTGCGCTGAAGAACTACAATGAAGATGTGCCTGAACAAAGATATGCAAGCAATGCCTACAAAGCAGTTTATGCTGTGGCTCATTCTCTACACAGTTTACTCAGAGTGCACAGCAATGAAGGGTTGTGAAAAGACCTGAAAATACAACCACAGCAGGTAATAGCATTTAAAAGAGAGTGGTAGAAAAATAGAAAGTAAGACCAAAAGAATAACAGTGGTTCTTAATCCTGGTCACTGAGGCCCCCAAGCTCTGCACATTTTATTGAGTATGTGTTTTGTATGTGTCTGTATGACACATTAAAAATCAGTTCATGGACCTCTTTTTACTAATGAGCTGATGATCTGAATCAGGTCTGTTAAATAAGGGATACATGCAAAATGTACAGACCGGGAGTAATAACCTCTGGAACAACACCGCTCTGTTTACATGTTTTCACAATAGGTGGTTGAGGCTCTAAAAAGTAAATTTCACTATAAAGATGGGTGATCATGTGTGGTTTGACAGCACTGGTGGCATAGCAGCCCAGTATGAAGTCATAAACTGGCAGCAGGGCTCTGATCGATCAGTACAATTTAAACCAGTGGGATACTATGATGCCTCACTGCCTCCTGACCAGCGCTTTATGCTCAAAACTGAAAACATAATCTGGGTTGGAGGACAGCTGGAGGTATTTTTATTTATCTGGAGGCACTATTTATTGTAGAGATTTTGTTGAAATTGGGACATAAAACAAATAATAAACAAGTAATTATGTGCAATATATATTTATTTTTCTATGTAGAAGCCAAGTTCTGTGTGCAGTGAGAGCTGTCCTCCAGGCACTAGGAAGGCTACACAGAAAGGGAGACCTGTCTGCTGTTATGACTGTATTCCATGTGCAGAAGGAGAAATCAGTAATGAGACAGGTAATCTTCAGCCTATCTCACAGTTTCAGAAAACTAATTATTTCCTTCATTGTTTTTCCTCCATTTATAATTTTGCATGTCTTAACAAACAGTTCACATATAACATAATGTTGCTTTTAACTATAACTATACTAATCAATTTCTATTCCAGATTCAAATAACTGCAAACAGTGTCCAGGGAATACTGGTCTAATGCTGAGAAAAATAAATGTGTCTTAAAGGCTATAGAGTATCTGTCATTCACAGAAGTTATGGGTATAGTTCTAGTCTTTTTCTCACTGTTTGGTGCAGGATTAACTGTGCTAGTAGCCATTCTGTTTTACAGTAAAAAAGACACACCCATAGTAAAAGCCAACAACTCAGAGCTGAGCTTCTTGTTGCTCTTCTCATTGACTCTGTGTTTTCTCTGTTCACTTACTTTCATGTGGTCGGCCCACTGAATGGTCATGTATGTTGCGCCATACAGCATTTGGGATCACTTTTTGTTCTCTGTATCTCCTGTGTTCTAGGCAAAAACAATAGTGGTGTTAATGGCTTTCAAGGCTACTCTTCCAGGAAGTAATGTCATGAAATGGTTTGGTCCTGCGCAACAACGATTCAGTGTTCTTGCCTTTACACTTATACAGGTTTTTATTTGTGTACTTTGGTTAACAATATCTCCTCCTTTTCTAACAAAAACATGAAATATTATCATGAAAAGATAATTCTTGAGTGTAGTCTGGGTTCTCCTATAGGTTTCTGGGCTGTGTTGGGTTATATTGGCCTGTTGTCTTTCTTTTGCTTCATTTTGGCTTTTCTTGCTCTTTTGCCTGATAACTTCAATGAAGCTAAATTCATCACTTTCAGTATGCTCACATTCTGTGCTGTATGGATCACATTTATCCCAGCTTATGCGAGTTCTCCTGGAAAATTCACTGTAGCTGTGGAGATATTTGCCATTTTAGCATCAAGCTTTGGTGTTCTATTTTGCATATTTGCACCAAAATGTTACATTATTCTATTCAAACCTGAAAGAAATACAAAACAGCTTATGATGGGAAAAGTCCTGCCTAAGTCCTATTGACAGATAAAATAGCATATATTTTTACATTTTACATTGGTGTTAGAGTGACATGCTTTAGGGCTGTCACAATTGCTAAAACACATTGCACAATCAAAATTTTAAAAGGCCATTGTCAGTTAGGTAGGGAAATAGGAATGTTACAAACATTAGCATCACATTTTGTGCATGACTGATAAAACTGATGCACACCTAAAATTCAAATGCAACATTTTATTTTAAATTAAACATTTATTTATTTATTTATTTATTTATTTATTGACAGCCATAGTGTACTTTTGACTAAATGCTTTGACACATAAATGACAGGCCACATGGTTTTATTTGTACATACTGTGCATAATGTGCTGAAAAAGGCTATAAAGTAACCCTGAATAAAAGAGGTCCTAAAATCTATTAGATGATTGTCTTTTTATCTTGTGCTATATAACTGCTATTTTATAATTGTATTGATAGAGAAAGCAGACATATTTACTCAAAAGTTAAATAATTATTTATAAAATTAGAATTAAAAATTGGTTTGTAAGAAAATGTTTACAAATTTGTCAGCCATTTACTGGTTGCAAGAAAAAAATTGTGCAGTAAACAATTTTTTAAGAAAAAAATGTGGGATCGAGTCAGAAAACACACATGAGTAAGGGGGAGTACAGGAATATCTTGTAATAATAAAGAGAAGAGAATACACAGACTAATATATACAGATTGACTATAGATTGTCACGTTTCCCGTGGTTTCGCGGGGAAAGACTCGAGACTTCGAAAATAAACTTAAATAGATTTAATTCAAAACTGGCAAAAATATATATACAAAAGGCAGGTAGGCAGAACAAAAAACCACGAAAAGACCTCGGGAAAAAATCATAGAGTAACTTTGTAACTTTGATGATCCGACAACGTGCACACAACACACAGGGCTTAAATACAAAGGAAATTAACTAAATTAACAAGACACAGCTGGAAGACAATTAAACAATTGAACACAATGGGAAGGCAGGGTATTTCGTGGGTAACATTAAAGTCAAACACGAGGAAGAAATAAAATTAATAACAACATGGATCAAGAGACAGAAGAAAGTTCTATCCCAGATCAACAACAAAGGGGTCTCAAGCGCCAACGTGGTGGTGCGACACGCTTAATGACACAGATTACTACCGCTATGAGCTGTAATCAGCCCAAAGATGTAGAAATGAAGCTTGCTGCCTTGAATGAGGCTGTTATGCGGTTTCACGAGGTTCATGACATGTACCACAAAATGTTAGAAGATGAGGATGACCTTGATGCTTCTAAGGGCTATTTAACATCAGTTCTGCGTGAAGTGCAAGATTTACAGCACACAGTATTAAGCTGGCTTGAAGATTTTAAGTCATCAATGGAATCTTCTGATGCATCAAACTTCCAAGAGGACATCCAATGCTGGAGGAAGCTGCTAAATTGCAAATGCCTACTATAGAACAAGTATCTACCCAGTTTCAAGAGCTACAGAATCTAAGACAGAAAGAGAATAAAGAGTTTTCTGTGCTTCTAGCTCAACAGGAAGAACGTCTGCGTGCACGGAGTTTAAACTACAACTTCAGCAAGCAGTATTTGAAATGGATGGACTAAAAGGTTTACTGAAGCTCAAAGACACTGAGATGGAGGAAAATCGACAAAAGGCTGAGTTAAGGACAATAAATAGAGGCTTTTCAACTCCTGTCTCAGGTAATCCATCCTTAAATTTTTGTTCATCACTCTCAGCAGGAAATTACAATTCTTTATGTCAACTACTAGAGCTGACAAGGCAACAATATCAGTCACACATTGATTCCATGCATCTGCCACCTGTTGACATCATCAAGTTTGATGAAGAGAGCTGATCCTATCTTTGGGAATCTCCTTATGCCTGCCATTCAAAATTCTCCGGTGAGAGCTTCAATAAGAAAAGACAAACATTACGCAACAATGTCAGTTATGGATGAATCCATCACATCGCCCAAAACAAAGACTATTTCATGATTTAAATGTCCAAAGTGCACTGAAGGACACTTTCTGAATCAATGCCAAGCCTTCAGAGCTTTATCTGTTCAAGAGCGTTTGGCCTTTGTTCAACGAAAGCTACTTTGCCTAAACTGCTTTATGAAGGGTCACCGCGCTGCTGTCTGTTCTCACAGCTGGGTATGCAAGGTGCCTGGATGTGGGAAAAGGCACAACAGCTGGTTACACTCTGCCACTGTAGCTTCTAACAATGACAAAGAACAATCTACTAACCAAGCAACTGAAGAGGAGCCGGTTGTTGACCCACCACAAGCCATTGAAACACATGCCACCAGAAAATGCATTGACGTCAGTCAAAAGAAGATTGCACTTCCTATCCTGCCTGTTGTGGTTTCAGATAGACACAAACAATTCTCTATGAATGTCTTTGCTTTGCTTGATAGCGGCTCCAATGGGACCTTTGCATCTAAGAAGCTTGTTCATGCTCTTAAATTGGAATCACGCAAAATGAACGTTAAAGTGAACACTATGGAGACCAAAAACCTCAACGTAGTTACCTTAGCAGTTGATCTACAAGTTGAAGATGCTCAACAAAGGAACTCTTTCCTGATGAAAGGAGTGCTCTGTTGGGACCACTTGAACATAAGTCTGGACAGCCTAGTCACACAGCAGGAAGTGTTTCAGTGGTCACATCTGCGGGAAATTGCGGATGAAATCATTTTACCCGATGCTGATCTAGCTAATGAGGTTCACCTGCTGATAGGTCTAGACCAACCAGACATACTTAAACCTTGTGACACATGCTGTGGTGAGTCTGGCGAACCATACGCAATTCTGACTGGCCTGGGATGGACACTCCATGGACCAGTAGCAGATGGCTCTACATCTGTTTCTGCCAACATCATTCGAGCTGACCATTCTCTACAACAAGCTGTTGAAAGATTTTGGAAGTTGGATGACCCAGTGCATGTGAACAATGACTCGCTGTCAGTAGTTAATGAACAAGTTGTGGCCCTATGGAACAAATGAGCAGTCAAAGAGGAAGGTCATTACACACTTCCAATCCCATTAAAAGAACGTCCACCACAACTACCCAATAACTACACAATGGCCAAGCATCGATTAGATCTTCTAGGAAAGAGGCTAAAGAAGAAACCAACTTTGCTTCACATGTATACCGAGGGTATTAGAGACTCTTTGCGGAAAGAATACGCAGAAGAAGTCGTAGACATTATAGGAGAAGATGGCTGCGTGTGGTACCTGCCGCATCATCCAGTTCTGCATGCCAGCCAGGCCATGATTGAGAAGACCCTATTGTCTTCGATTGTACAGCACGGGTACCAAGGTACTTCATTAAATGACCACATCCATCAAGGCCCAGACCTTGCCAATAAGCTGCTAGGAGTCCTTCTCAAGTTTAGACAGGAACCCATTGCTTTAAAATGCAGATATTGAGAGCATGTTCTATCAAGTCCGGGTGCCTTCTGATGAAAGGGATGTTTTTCGTTTCCTATGGTGGGATGATAACAACCCGAACAAACCACCTAAGCATTATCGTATGAAGGGTCATCTGTTTGGAGGTGTCTGGAGTCCTAGTGCTGCCAATTTTGCCTTACAACAAGTTGCTGAAGACAATCGTGGGAAACTTCTCTGATGACGCAGTGGAAACAGTAAAGCGAAATTTCAACGTGGACGATTGTCTTAAGTCAATACCAACAGAGGAGGCTGCCATTAAACTTGCTTCCGAACTCAGGGAACTGCTCACCAGTGGAGGGTTTAGATTAACCAAGTTAAGCAATTCTAAGGAAGTGATGAAACCAATACCAACTGATGACTGGGCAAAATCGTTACATGAGGTTAACCTTGACCAAGAGGATTTGCCGCTCGAATGAACACTGGGCGTCCTTTGGGATGTAGAAAGAGATTGTTTCACATTCGATGTCAAGACCGTAGACAAGCCAGTGTATGGGAGCGACAAATTCGCACCATCTGCTCCATTCTAAATACTGTTCTATCACAGCAGACACCAGATGATGAGGGATTGACAACACTGTTTTGTTGTGTCGAGTCTATTGTCAACGGTAGAACTATTACTAAACTCTCAGACGACCCGTCAGATCCTCTACCACTCCGTTCGGTCCAACTCTACCCCAGGAGCCTTCAGTAAAACAAGATGTTTACCGGCGCCGATGGCGCCAGGTCCAGTATTTGGCAGATATCTTATGGTCAAGATGGCTTAAAGAATACTTGCCTGCACTGCAGCAGCGCCAGAAATGGCTACAACCAAAGCGGAATCTTCAAGTAGGATTGGACTTGTGCGTTCTGTAGAAGTGAAAACACAGTCTACAGAGTCTACAGCCGTCCAGCGGATAAAATATGCCTCCTGGAAGCCAGTTTTATTAGTTGAGTTAACTTATTGAAGCATCACCCTTCCTTTCTTTGAATGACCCTTTTTGGGTCATTGGGGCCGAGATGTTGGCTGCTGCCCCTTTAAGAACGTTGTTTCAGTGGACTCATGGGATCGTTGTGGGGAGGGGAAAAGAAGAAGAAAGAAAGGAAAGAAGGCGGCCATGTTGTTCGGTTCTAGCGTGTTGGACTTTTGATGATTTACAAGTGTTTGATTAAAACCTACTTATTCCCAGCGTGGTGAGAATGTTTTCGTTATTAAGGAATACGATGTTTAATATAATGCTACGTAGATCGCTATTTTGGCAATTATACATGCACGTGTACCGCACATGTACCGCATGTGTACCGCACGCGTGTATGCATGTATGCATATGACAATTCTAAAAACAACAACAATCACAAAAGAATGTGTACAGTGTGAGTTCTGCACTAGTGGAATAAAATAAGAACAAGTTCCAACTTAATGTTATCATTTCGTGGGTAACAAAGAAATATCAAAAGAAAATAAGAAAATATCAAAAGTTCTTTATCAAAAACTACTTTCAATGAATTTTAAATACTTTCATGAGAACGTCTCGGGGTTACTTGACTGTAACCCTGTTCCTGAAAAAGCGAACGAGATGCTGATCTGAATGCGCTAATGAGAACGTCTTTTGTTCGACCGGTTGTTGAAGCATCGTGTCAAACACGCCAAAGTTTGGCTTATATAACCTCGGTCAGGTGACGTCACCTGATCATGAACACCTGGAGGTTATAAATAGATGTGACGCGAAACATCCTCAGGTCAAATTTTTGTCTGAAAGGACGTCCAGTCACGCCCACAGTGCGGCATTGAGGCGCAGCATCTCGTTCCCGCTTTTTCAGGAACAGGGTTACAGTCAAGTAACCCGAGATGTTCCCTATCAAAAGCTACTCTCGATGCTGCGCTGAATGCGCTAATGGGAACGAGAATACCAACGCCGCCAACTAGGAGTGTCTGGACCCCAGCGTTGTGTAGTGTGTGCGCGCAACACTAAGGAGGTCTCAGACATTACTCTGGGATGTCAACTCAAGGACATGCAAGCCCGGAGTAGCATGGACATCCAAACTATAAAATCTAACAAATGTGTGCGGAGAGGACCAACCTGCCGCATCACAGACTTGCTGCAAGGGCGCGCCTCTTGCTAAAGCCATCGACGATGCAACCCCTCTGGTTGAATGAGCTCTAACTCCTAGAGGCAAAGTTTGACCACGCGCCTCATAGGCTAGGGCAATAGCATCTCTCACCCAGTGTGACATAGTCTGTCTAGTGGCAGCCGCCCCCCGGTTGCGGCCACCATAGCATACGAAAAGCTGCTCTGACTTACGCCACTGGCTAGTGTGGTGGACGTAGATCTGGAGAGCACGTACTGGACACAGTAAGTGAAGTTTCTCCTGCTCCGGTGTCATGAATGGCGGAGAGCAGAAGGCTTCAAGGATGACCGGATTTATAGTCGAGAATGGAACTTTCGGAAGATAACTAGGGTGAGGATGCAAAATAGCTTTTACCAGCCCAGGGGCAAAATCTAGGCAGGATGGCGAGACTGACAGAGCCTGCAAATCCCCAATTCTCTTCAGAGAAGTAATAGCTGTTAGAAAAACCATCTTTAGGGTCAGAAACCTGACAGGCGCTGACTCTAGTGGTTCGAAAGGGGTGTCCACCAAGCCTTCAAGCACTATAGCTAGATCCCATGAAGGAACTGTCGCCCTAGTGGGCGGCCTCAACCTCTTAGCTCCTCGAATGAAGCGAACAACTAGAGGGTGTTTCCCTATGGAAGCCCCTTCAATCAGAGCATGGCAAGCCGAAATGGCGGCCACGTAAGTTCTGAGAGTGTTAGGATGTGTGCCTGAGGACATTTTCTCTTGCAGAAACTCTAGCACTGAAACAATCTGGCAGTAAACTGGGTCTGCATGGTGTGTTGTACACCAACTTTCGAAGATGCGCCATTTCATGGCATATGTTCTTCTAGTGGAGGGAGCCTAGCGCTAAGAATAGTCTCTATTACAGTGGTTCCCAACCTTTTCTTGTTTGAGGCACCCTTGGAAAGCCTTTCAAATGTTCCCGGCACCCTTATAAGGAAATAGATATTTAAAATCTCTGTAGCTTTTTTCTTATTATTTATTTATTTGTTTCATTTCGAGAGTTTGCATGCAACAACACCTTATACCTAGTCCTAGATGATATGAGAATACTGTTTACACTGATTCTGCCTTAATAAAAAAAAAAGTATTACGATACAAATATGTAATTGTGACAAGTTTTACTGTAGTTGCACAATGTATTCAAGTAGTTACAGTGTTACACTATGATACAAGACAAACACACAAATAGACCACAATGCACCATGCATGTATACTCAGTGTGAAACTTGTGATTGATGCTTGGAACACAAACTCTTGATATCAGGACTTATTGTTGAGAATGCGCCCTGTCCTGTACGTGTGTTATACGCGTCAAACCACAACGCTCACTGAGGAACGGGTGGGGTGGAGAAGGACTCTCCGCTAGAGACCTGCGCGGGACAGATTTTTCAGTCCCGCTCCCGCACAATATAGATTTTTTCCCGCTCCCCGCCCGCAATATTCAAGTTTTGTCCCGCTCCCGCCCGCATGTAAACATTAAAACTGTGCACACATGACGCTTCAGACCTGAAGTTCCAGACTTGTGGCTGCTGTATGCGAGTATTTTGCTGCATTTGTCGCAGCTCTCGCAAAGGGAAGGTGCTTTCCATACCGTCACATACTATAGAAAAACATTTCCAAATATCGGATTTCCCTTTGTTTGGCTTTGTAGTTCTGTATGTTCCTTTCTTTAATAATGAACTAATATAGCACTAAGCGCTCCACCTGTGTCATGCTCTTCAGACATTTTGCCTCGGTGTGGGTCTATGGTCTTTGTTCCTCGCAAGAACCACGTGAGAATTTACGTTATTTTGAGTTGTTCGTGTTGCTTTTGTGCAGCAGATAAATAATATTTTATTTCTTTTTAACTATTTAATTTTAAGATATTTCCATTTTGCGGAGTCCGCAAATAATTTTATTCTCCATAACCCGCACACACGAGGACCTTACCGCCCGCACCAGCGTTCACATATCAAACCTCGTCCCGCGCCGCACTGGGTTGCGTCGGTTCCGCGAGACCAGCGGTACTCCCGCGGGATTGCAGGTCTCTACTCTCCGCTATCTCGGTCGTCCCCTCCCTCCTCCCCTCTCCTGCCAAGAGAATGACGTTAGTGCAATTTTTCTCCGAAATTTTGGCGGCACCCTCAAAAGATCTCACGGCACCCTTAGTGCCGCGGCACACCGGTTGGGAACCACTGCTCTATTACATAGGCCAGCATCACTTAGTTGGTCCCTCTCAGGGGCCAGACGTGAAGATTCCAGAGCTCGGGACGGGGATGAAATATTGTCCCCTGTGCCTGAGAGAGAAGGTCCCTCCTCACCGGAATCGCCCACGGCGAGCCGTCGAGGAGAGATATTAGATCTGAGAACCATATTCTGGTTGGCCAACGGGGCGCTATGAGTAAGAGGCGAGACCCCTGTTGACGGACCTTGGCTAGGACTCCGGGGAGCAGAGCAATCGGAGGAAATGCGTAAAGACGCATTCTGGGCCACACATGGGCCATCGCGTCCAGACCCAGGGGAGCTGGATGAGTCAGAGAGAAGTAGAGGGGACATTGTGCTGTCTCCTGTGAAGCAAAGAGGTCCACCTCTGCTTCGTAAAACCTTTCCCAGATTTGACTGACTACTTCTTGGTGGAGTTTCCATTCCCCATGTGTCACAGCTTGTCTGGACAGCAAGTCTGTTCCCCTGTTCATGTGACCGGGAATATAAATCGCCCTGAGGACAGGAACTTGTCCTGCGCCCAAAGCAGAACCTGCTGCGCTAGCTCGTTCAAGCCCTGGCGATTCATGTAAGAGACTACTGCCGTGTTGTCCACCCGCACTAGGACATGGTAGCCTCTCAACTGCTGGAGGAAGTATTTCAGGGCCAGAAATACAGCCTTCATTTCGAGGCAATTGATGTGCCATTCGAGAAGATGACCTCTCTAGATCCCTTGGGCTGGACGGCCATCTAAGACTGCTCCCCAAACCGTGAGGGATGCGTCTGTCGTTAGCATCTTGCGCGCGACAACACGGACCTAGAGTGGGACCCAAGGTCAGAAACCGGGTCTGAACCACATAGATAGGGTACGGCCCTCAACGCGTAACCCTTATTTGCCTCTGGGGATTGGCCCTTGAATGAAATCCCCTGGCTCTGAGCCACAACTGAAACGATCTCATGTGCAGGAGGCCCAAAGGTATCACTGTGGAAGCAGCTGCCATGAGACCTAGAACTCTCTGAAAGTGATGAAGAGTGACTTTCTGGCCTAGCTTGATGCTCTTTAGGTGTTCAGAATGGATTCGAGGCGTGTAGGAGACAGCTGTGCCTGCATCGTGGTCGAATCCCATACGACCCCCAAATATGTTGTCCTCTGAACAGGGAGAGAACGCTTTTCTTGGCGTTGAGTCTCAACCCCAGTGATCCGAGATGAGCTAGGACGACATCCCGATGTCGGCGCAAGCTCTTGAGACTGAGCCAGAATCAGCCAGTCGTCTATGTAATTTAGAATGCGGAGTTCTATGGCCCCTTTGTCCAGCAGAGTTTGCAACTCCTGTATCAACAAATGCGCTGCGTTCGGTTTCACGGAAGTGAAAATCACGCCGTTGAAACGCGAGGAGGACGATATGCGAACTGAATCCTGTAGCCTCTTTCTATGGTCTTTTGGACCCATGGGGAGATATTTGGCAGAAGCTTCCATGCTGCCAGCTTCTCTGAAAGGGGCACTAATTTTGACACTTCGTTTTGTTGGGGTTGTTAGATGTTCGGCGTCCTGAAACGTGGCAGGAGGCGACCAACATCCAACGCTTCGTTGAAACCGTTGCTCCCGAAACACCAGTGGCGGCGGAGATTGAACAATGGCTTCCTGAGGTGCCGGGAAGGAGCCTTTATTTTCTGTTGGAATTTTTCGCGCCTCCCGCATCAGGGCTTCTTTTTGCGGAGATTATGCTCCGCAGGTCCGGTCTCCTTGAGGAGCGCCAGTCTAGATTTAATCTTTCGACTGCATGAGTTACCACCTCGAGTAGCTCCTCATACGATTTATTGTTGCGGAGGAGCGCTCTGTGGTGGCACTTTCTGCTTCCCAGAAGCAAGAGATGAAGTCTCCTCGGTCCGTTCAGAAGAAGCACCGGGCGCGATAGAGAAACGGACGCGAGGGCTTCGCGATCCGCGAGCGCGCGAGAAAAGGGGCTGGTCCGTCTCACGCGGCTCAGCCGATCGGCACGCGATCCACTCGATCTTCCTTTAAAAAGGTGAGGCGAGCGCGAAGCACCTTGATGGAAAACAGATCACAGTGCTCGCACTCGCCCTCAAGCCCGAGGATCGCGTGCTCTTCTCCCAAGCACTCGAAACAAAATGTATGACGATCGTCCTCGGAGAGCTGCCTCTGGCACGGATGCAACCATCTCCCTTCCTGATGCGTCATATTATTTTTTTTTCTTTTCTTTTATATATATTTTATATATATTTTTATTTAGTTATTTTTTTATTTATTTTTTCTTCTTCTTCCTCACACACACTCACACACAATGCGGTCCTTGAAGACAAAAGACCTGAGGATGTTTCCGCGTCACATCTATTTATAACCTCCAGGTGTTCATGATCAGGTGACGTCACCTGACCGAGGTTATATAAGCCAAACTTTGGCGTGTTTGACACACGTGCTTCAACAACCGGTCGAACAAAAGACGCTTCTCATTAGCGCATTCAGCGCAGCATCGAGTGTAGCTTTTGATAGGGAACATTTTTTGTTCGCCTGGTTGTGTGTCAAATCGGTCAAGAATGTTGATGTTAAATATTATATTATCCCAGAGTCAAAGTTAAAGAAATAGTTCACCAGGCTGTTTTGTTCACCATTGACTTCCGCAGTTGGAAAACAAATACTATGGGAGTCATAGAGACCCAAAACAGCCTGATTGCAAATTTTCTTCAAAATATTTTTTTTGTGTTTGGCAGAAAAAATTAATTCATACAGATTTGGATCTACTTGAGGGTGAGTAAAACAGAATTAAAATTTTTGGGTGAACTATTACTTTAAGAGATGCATAACTCCAATTACTAATAAGTTTTGCTTTGATTATTTGGGGATGAACACACTGCCATCAGGGACAGTCTCTCCTTGATTGCTGATCTCCATAATGAGTTATCTAATTCATGGAATATGCCCTACTCAGGATGTGTATTGCACGTGTACGTATTGTTGATGTTAATTTATTTGACAAAGGCAAGGGGTTATATGAGGATGCTCAAGTGAATAAGATGAACTATACACCCCACCAAGCCTTGCAGACTGAAATCTTTACTGATGGGCAAAGTGTTCCAAGCAGCGGGTCTTACAGGCGACCTGTGCACAGAAGGGGCCATCAATGAGAAGACACTTTTTAGAACTGTGTACGGGGCCACAGAGCTATCTCTCTATGCAGCTAAGCAGACGGTCCAGGTAATGAAATGTTCAATGGTTGCTATGGTCTCCATTGAGAGGCAACTGTGACTAAATCTTACAGGCATCATGGAAAAGGACCAAGCATTCCTTCTTGGTTTGTATAGCCCATATACCTGTGTGTAGCACACTCAGAATTGCACTTGGACAATTTTTCAAAAATTTTAATTGAATTGGGGAAAGGGCTGCCTGGGCGCTGTTGTCCTTTCTTGTTTAGTGACGTGACATTGGTGGTCCAGGTGAGATCCTCTTTAATGTACACCCCCAGGAATTTAGTTCCCAACTTTCTCCATAGTTGAGCCGTTGATGGTTGGGGGCCTTTTCAGAGTTTCTTCTGAACCCCATCACAACCTCTTTTTGTCTTTTGAGGGACATGTGGTTAGCACCATACCAATCAGCCAGCAGTTACCCTTACAATAAAGTTCTCGTTCTGAAAGATTAGAATAAACAAAAAAAAACAAACACAAGTTAGGTGGTGATATGCACTAAGTATGTAAATGACCTTTTTCAACCTTTATCAAAAATAAATATTATGAATAAATAAATAAACAGCATGGTGTGCTTTTTCTTAGCGTCGGTTTCCACTGAGACTTGTCGATTAGTTGCTCAGTTTAGAATGTCCTGCGCGTTAACCAGGAACATGCTATGTGTTGAATGAACACAGTTTTTTGACCCAGCATACCTTGAGTAAACAAGGCTTAAGTTGATCAGGGTTCAGGGTTACAGAGTACCGCTAACATTACTATCTGGTACATCCCCTTGAAATAGGTCTAGTGTATTTGGGAGACTGGACTTGATGTAATGCATGACTAACCTCTCAAAGCACTTAATCATTGTAAGACCTCATTAGGGCTTTTCACACTTGAAATTGTTAACCCTGGGTTATCCTAAACCCCAAATAAACAGAACCCTGACTTATCTGTAATCACATTTCACACTACTCATACTAAACTGCAAGGATCCCCTTTTCCTGCAGAATGGAATCCAGAGGACTTGGTCGAAGGTCCAATGATTCAATTCAATTCAATTCAAGTTTATTTGTATAGCGCTTTTTAAAATGGCTATTGTTCCAAAGCAGCTTCACAAAAGCAAATCATTACACAACAAAAGCAAATCATTACACAGACAAAAGCAAATCATTACACAACAAAAGCAAATCACTACACAGCAGGATGAATTCCAATACAAGAAAATTCAAGATAGAATTAGTTCAGACGGAAGGTTAAGTTTTCCTCGACATCATCGCAGGAAGGTCATCTCCTCACTGGGTCCACTGGAGAGGCTCGGTACCTAGATGCCTCGGGATGTGCATCCCGAGGTGGAGACAAAAGGATAATTAGCGTAGTGGCCATTCATATTATTGGGAATCACGATGTACTGTAGCATAGGTTTATGTGAATCTTTATGAGTATGCTTTGCTAAAAAGATATGTCTTTAGCCTAGACTTAAACTGAGAGATTGTGTCTGATCCCCGAACATTAGCAGGAAGGTTATTCCAGAGTTTGGGTGCCAAATGTGAAAACGCTCGACCACCTTTAGTGGACTTTGCTATACGAGGAACTACCAGGAGCCCTGAGTTTTGAGATCTTAAAGAGCGTGACGGGTTGTAGCGAGACAGAAGGCTGGTCAGATAAATGGGGGCTAAACCATTTAGAGCCTTGTAGGTCAGTAACAGTACTTTATAATCAATTCGGAAATTAACAGGCAGCCAGTGCAGGAGGATAAAACTGGGGTTATATGATCATATTTCCTTGTCCTGGTAAGAACTCGAGCGGCTGCGTTCTGCACTAACTGAAGCTTGTTTATTGAAGATGCTGGACAACCAGCAAGCAGCGCATTACAGTAATCCAGTCTAGATGTCATAAACGCATGAACTAGCTTTTCTGCATCTGAGAGAGAGAGCATGTGTCTGAGTTTAGCAATATTTCTAAGATGAAAGTAGGCAGATTTTGTAACATGAGTGATATGGTGTTCGAAGGACAGGTTGCTGTCCAATATCACACCCAAGTCTTTAACTGTCGGAGTAACGTTTATATCACATCCATCTAATTGTAGTTTGAGCTCAGAAATTTGCTGTAAGCATGAATTTGGGCCGATAAGAAGCACCTCTGTTTTATTAGAGTTTAATAGAAGAAAATGTCTAGTCATCCAGTCTTTTATGTCTTGAACACACTCTGTTAATTTAGACATTTCTGATAACTCATCAGGCTTAGATGAAATGTATAGCTGTGTGTCATCTGCATAACTGTGGAAATTAACCCCATGCTTTCTAATAATGTTCCCCAGGGGCAGCATGTATATCGAGAACAGTAAGGGGCCTAAAACTGATCCTTGAGGCACACCACACTTGACTTATCGTTCATTAGGAGTCTGGGTCGCTTAGAGACCTTGTTTGGCCAGAACAGACTCACCACACATCTGGGCTAGTCCAGGTCTTAGTCAAAAGCTACCCTGTAGATCGCTTACCTTAATGCAGCCATTTCCTCAATAGACTCAAAAAGAGTAATTTTTTATGCGTTCCTAAGCAATAGCATGCTAAGCCAGTTTGGTGGCCAGAAGTCAAGATCTCAAAAATGTGCCCCCGGCTCCATCCATCGATCGTTGATCTGACTCACCCTAGCATGCCAACAATGCAGAAAACCTCAGAAGTCACTAACCTACTAGAAAAGTTATTTCAGACAATATTAAAAGTTAACCAAGATTAACATTTATTTTGCCATGCAAGAACAGTTTCCAAATTGGTATAATTCATAGACATTTGCACAACTGATCAGCAGTACAAAAATAACACAAAACAAAATAAAACAAACTTAAAAGGTCAGTATACCTGGTCTTTAAAAGTACATAGTGTATTGCATCAGGACACACACCACACTGTGTTTTACTCACGCTGACAGAGAAAGATAAGCTATCCATGTGGCAAGCGGTGAAAGTGGACGATGCAAGGAGAAACCACGAGGCGCTGGTACTGGAGGCGGCGCCGACGAGGCGCTGGCACTGAAGGCGGCGCACGAGGCGCAGGCACTGGAGGCGCGCACGAGGCGCGGGCACTGGAGGCGGCGCTGGGCAGGCGGCCATCTTGGGAAGCGGCGCTGGGCAGGCGGCCATCTTGGGAAGCGGCTCGGGAAGGTGGCCATCTTGGGAAGCGGCTGGGGAAGGCGGCCATCTTGGGCAGTGGCTCGGGAAGGCGGCCATCTTGGGCAGCGGCTCGGGGAAGGCGGCGCCATCTTGGGCAGCGGCTCGGGGAAGGCGGCAGCCATCTTGGGCAGCGGCTCGGGAAGGCGGCGGCCATCTTGTGCAATGTCTCTGGGAAGGCGGCCACCACTGTGCAGCGGCTCAGGACAGGCGGCCATCTTGGGAAGCGGCTCAGGAAGGCGGCCATCTTAAGCATGAATTTGGGCGATAAGAAGCACCTCTGTTTTATTAGAGTTTAATAGAAGAAAATTTCTAGTCATCCAGTCTTTTATGTCTTGAACACACTCTGTTAATTTAGACATTTCTGATAACTCATCAGGCTTAGATGAAATGTATAGCTGTGTGTCATCTGCATAACTGTGGAAATTAACCCGATGCTTTCTAATAATGTTCCCCAGGGGCAGCATGTATATCGAGAACAGTAAGGGGCCTAAAACTGATCCTTGAGGCACACCACACTTGACTTATCGTTCATTAGGAGTCTGGGTTGCTTAGAGACCTTGTTTGGCCAGAACAGACTCACCACACATCTGGGCTAGTCCAGGTCTTAGTCAAAAGCTACCCTGTAGATCGCTTACCTTAATGCAGCCATTTCCTCAATAGACTCAAAAAGAGTAATTTTTTATGCGTTCCCTAAGCAATAGCATGCTAAGCCAGTTTGGTGGCCAGAAGTCAAGATCTCAAAAATGTGCCCCCGGCTCCATCCATCGATCGTTGATCTGACTCACCCTAGCATGCCAACAATGCGGAAAACCTCAGAAGTCACTAACCTACTAGAAACGTTATTTCAGACAATATTAAAAGTTAACCAAGATTAACATTTATTTTGCCAGGTAAGAACAGTTTCCAAATTGATATAATTGATAAACATTTGCACAACTGATCAGCCGTACAAAAATAACACAAAACAAAATAAAACAAACTTAAAAGGTCAGTATACCTAGTCTTTAAAAAGTACATAGTGTAGTGTATGAGTACAAACACCACACTACGGGCCGATCTGGCTACAGAATCGCGCCCTGTTGTGTTTTGTCACTATCCTTATATACTCAGACCAGACAAAGAGACAAAGATACCAAATGTAGTTATAAAAACCTTTTGGTGTTTAGGTTCCCGTGCTCCAGTGTCACACCTGGCCGGAACACATTCAGAGACCCAAAAGGAGGACACACCTCCTTCTCAGCAGAACACAGTTCTACCAAGTTCTTAATCTTTTCCATAATATAAGTGATTACTGTGAAATTGAGACCAATTTACCAATCGCACTGAGACCTTTCAAATGTGACCAAACATGAAAGTGAAGAACAATAGGTTCACAAGACACATGACATATAATGCCTTAATCCTAATGTACTTTAAACCAATTCTTTTGGGCAGAAGGAGGGGAAGCAGGAAGAGCAGAGGTGAGAAGGGTGTCATAAACACTACAGGGGGGGGGTGTTGTTTACTCTCTTTTTGAACTCCTTTTGTTCCTTTGGATATCCCTTCTCAGATTAGTCTTATTGTATTTACAGGTTTTGTTTCAAAATTGATTTGACCCAAATTTGATTTGACCCAAAGCTCATGAACATAGGTGAAAGTAGGAATGAAGATCGACTGGTAAATCCTTCTTTACCATGACAGACCAGTACAGCAACTGCATTACTGCTGAAGCTGCACGGATCCGTCGGTCGATCTCTCGTTCCATCCTCCCCGTACTCGTGAACAAGACCGCAAGATATTTAAACTCCTCCACCTGAGGCAGGAGCTCCCCACCAACCTGAAGGGGGCTAGCCACCCTTGTCCGACTGAGAACCATAGCCTCAGACTTAGAGGTGTTGATTCTCATCTTAGCCGCTTCACCCTCAGCTGCAAACCACCCCAGTGCACACTGTAGGTCTTGGCCAGATGCAGCCAACAAGACAACATCATCCGCAAAAAGCAGAGACGCTATCCTGCTTCAACAAACCGGACCCCCTCCGGCCCCCCGGCTACGCCTAGAAATCCTGTCCATAAAAATAATGAACAGGACCGGTGACAAAGGGCAGCCCTGTAGGAGTCCAATATGCACTGGGAACAAGTCTGACTTAATGATGGCAATGCGAACCAAGCTCCTGCTCTGATCATACAGGGACCAGACAGCCCTTAACGATGGGCCCCTTACCCCGTATTCCCAGAGCAGCCCCCACTGGACACCACAAGAAACCCGGTCAAATGCCTTCTCCAAATCCACAAAACACATGTGGACTGGTTGGGCAAACTCCCAGGAACCCTCCAGTATCGTGAAGAGGGTATAGAGCTGGCCCAGTGTTCCCCATCCAGGACGAAACCCGCATTGTTCCTCTTGAAGCTGAGGTTCGACTATCGGACGGATTCTCCTGGCATAGACCTTCCCAGGGAGGCTGAGGAGTGTGATTTCCCCTACAGTTGGAGCACACCCTCCTAACACCCTCTAAAAAGAGGAACCATCACCCCGGTCTGCCAGTCCAGAGGCACTGTCCCCCACGTCCACGTGATGCTGCAGAGGCGTGTCAGCCAATACAGCGCCACAACATCCAGAGACCTGAGGTACTTTGGGGGTTGCCGCCACGACATGCACCGGAGACTTTACGGCCACAGCTCCGGATGGCCGTGTCGACCAAAGAGGTAGAGTACACAGTCCACTCTGACTCAATGTCTCCAGCCTCCCTCGGGATCCGGTCAAAGTTCTGCCAGAGGCGGGAGTTGAAGAGTTCCCAACAGACCCTCACGGTATGTTTGGGCCTGCCAAGTCTGTCTGGCCTCCTCCCCCGCCAACGGATCCAACTTACCATCAGGTGGTGATCAGTTGACAGCTCCGCCCCTCTCTTCACCCGAGTGTCCAAGACATGCAGCTGGAGATCAGATGATACAACTACAAAGTCGATCATCGACCTCCGCCCTAGGGTGTCCAGGTGCCACGTGTACTGGTGGACACCCTTATGCTTGAACATGGTGTTCATTATGGACAGACCGTGACTAGCACAGAATTCCAACAACAGAACACCGCTCTGATTTAGATCAGGGGGGACATTCCTCCCAATCTCGCTCCTCCAGGTGTCGCTAGCATCACCAACGTGAGTGTTGAAGTCCCCCAGCAGGACGATAGAGTCCCCAGTTGGAGCACTTTCCAGCACCCCTCCCAAGGACTCCAAGAAGGCTGGGTACTCTACACTGCCATTCGGCCCGTAGGCACAACCCGAAGTTGCAGGGAGGCGACCCTCTCATCCACCGGGGTAAACTCCAACACATGGCGGCTAAGCTGGGGGGCTATGAGCAAGCCTTCACCAGCCCGGCACCTCTCACTGTGGGCAACACCAGAGTAGTGAAGAGTCCAGCCCCTTTCGAGGTTCCAGAGCCCAAGCTGCGCATGGAGGTGAGCCAGACTATCTCTAGCCAGTATCTCTCTACCTCCCGCAACAACTCTGGCTCCTTCCCCCCCAAGAGAGGTGATGTTCCATGTCCCTAAAACCAGATTCTGTGTCCAGGGGTTGGGTTGCCGAGGTCCCTGATTTCGACTGCCGCCCAAATCACAAGGCACCGACCCCTTACAGTCCCTCCTGCAGGTGGTGGGCCCACGGGAGGATGGCCCCATGCCACTGTTTCGGGGCTGAGCCCGACCGGATCCCGTGGGGCAATAATCGGACAATTACGGAGCAACCAGCCAAACAGAGGCAAGCAACAAAGAAAACATCATCTCTTTGGTCATCACTATTACCTGCCACATATGGAAGATGGTTTCAAGTGTGCTACAAGTGGTAACTAAATACATTTTTAAAAACAAAGATAGTATGTTATAAGTGCATTTTAGTTAATATTCATGGTGTCTTAAAATAGCACAGTTGAGTACTTTAGTACTTCTTAAGATAAACTTAAGTACTTAAGGATAATTTTTAGAATAAGTACAAAATTAGTGTGCAAAAATAGAGCATTTTATTACATTATGGAAGTGTACTTGTTTTTTACCTGGATCCATAATAAATATTCTATAAATTGCTAAATACTTTATCAGGTATCTTGAAATTGTCAGACAGTAAAACTTTGCCATGTTTATCTTTCTTTACATACCAATTCATTTCTATTATATAAATGCAATGTAAGAAAATACTATTTGCCAAATGATGGGGGACCCTAAGTATTCACTGCTTTCCAAGGATGGAGACATAATAATTTGAACACTTTTTGTTATACACGTTTTGTTATCCACAGTATCATTAATTTCACTTTAGTTTACACACAAAAAACATTGGTGATTACCACCAAAGCAGAGAGCTTGCATAGTCAAAGACTCTGACTGTTTTTGGGTTGGACCTGTGAAGAGTGACAATGACTATGGAAATAATGGAATAAAATCAGATATATTTCTGAAAACAGCTAAACAAGAGGGGATTTGTGTGGAGTACTATGTCAAATTCCTCAGAACAGAGCCATAAAAAAGTTGTGGATATCATCAAACAAGGGACCACTAAATTGGTTGTTGCATTTGTTACCGTTTTGAGATGAAATCGATCAGCTAGGTATTCAAAACATCACTCCAAATGATTGGTGTGGAGGCATGGATAACTTCAAAACATTTGATGACTCCAAATAGTTTTCATGTTTTGGGAGGATCACTGGGCTTTGCAGTGAGAAAAATTCTAATGAAAGGGTTTGGAGATCATGTTGTGAAAGATTTCTAGCATTTTCATGATTTAGCATTTTTCAAGATTTTTTCAAGATTTCAAGATATTTAATTCAGCATTTTCTTTTAATTAAATTTTCAGAATCTTTTTGTGGTGAAAAAACTGCAATGAAATTGTGCCTGAACAAAGATTCACAAGCTACGTCGAAAAATAATTTTATGCTGTGGTTCATTCACTGTACTTCATTCACTAGTCTTCTCAACTGCAAAGTACAAGCTGGTTGTGAGAAAGGCTTGGCGATACAACCACAGCAGGTAAAAAGAGAGGCCATATTTTTTTCCTTTCAATGTGTTTAAATTCCTTAGTTATAAGTGTAGTGGCCCGCTATGAAGCTGTGAATTGCAGCCAGAACCTAGATGAATCATTACACTTTAAATCAGCTGGATATTATGATGCTTCATTGCTCCTTGCTAAGAGCTTTTTGATTAACACTAACAACATAATATGGGCCAGAAGAATGGTTTAAAGATTAGAGCCCCTCCTAAAGGAAATTGTGAAAAATATTTATTCACTAGAATATATTCATCAACATCAAATGATATACATAAAAGAAAAAAAAATCATGGTATTTAATGGAAAACTTTTGTTAAGATTTTTTTAGTCCCATTTAGTAACCATTTATAACACGTAATTCTTTAAAACAATTTTACACCTGAATGACTATTGAAGACTAAATAAAGACTAGTGACCTGCTACTCTTATGTTTGTCTTTGCATTTGTTTACTTACTTTTTGTCTTTTGTTTAAAATCACTGAATAAGCGTCAAACTGATGTAACAGAAAGAAAAAAATGAAAGGTGGCATGTTGCAACCTGAAAAAGACTCCAGCGACTTGTACTTGCCCAGAAGCTAGAGAGCAGTCCAAACAAACAATAAAAAAACATGCAAATAAGAAACACTTTAATTGAAAAACAGCTGGGAGCTATACCCAGTAGTGTCAAAAATATGCTTATGACATGTTTTATTTTCAACAATCAAAGCAATGAACAAACAACCTCATGTAACCTACTGTTTTATCTACCAATTTCTCTATTCATTCAATTTACAGTCTCTAAAAAGCATGACATGCTTTAGTTTAGATGTTTTATTTCATTTTATAACAAAGTATATATATATATATATATATATATATATATATATATATATATATATATATATATATATATAAAATGACGGGTGAAGAAACAGACGGCAAGGAGGGCTCAAATCAAAAGCCTGGAGGGTGGATTTATTACACAGAAAGTTCAAAAATACGAGTGGGGTGAATGTCCGGGTGCTCTGCGGTGCTCTCTCTTCCTTTCCTTCCTCCTGGTGCAGTGTGTCCGTGCCGTAGTATGTAGGCTGATCATTCATAGGCTGCTTTCTACAGGGGACAAGAGAAGAGTCGTAAGTCTGAGTGTAACCAATTTTAACGCTATAAAAGTGAATTACAGTATAATAATAGCCTTTACTAGTAATTCCTTGGACCAGAATCAGAAGATACCAAATTCGACGGAGCCACGATATTGAGCATCAAAAATGAGACGGACACAAGAGTACAGTTGAGTAGCCACTCTTATATTGTTTACACAGTTGACCTGTTTGTACAAAATGTGAAATAAACCCCAAAAGTTACAAAAATAAAAGTAGTAGTGTGCACACTAGAAAATAAAAGAATGTCCATTGGGCCCTTAAACAAAAATAAAAAAAATTGGTTCCAGTGCATTTGCTGTAGAGGTTGTGCAGTTCACCTTGCTCCAAAGATACTTGTAAAGTAAATATTATGTGCAGGTGGATAGGGAAATCGGTGCTGGACTTTCCTCAGTGGACTTGGCTCGCCATCAGAATCACTGGAGATGTTGGTTCTGGACAACATCCGTCCTACAAAAAAAAACCTGACCGTTGCTCCGGGTATATCAAGGTGTAACGCGACGATGATGGACCTCGTGGCAACTTCCCAGACAAAAGGGCAAGTGGTTAGCCGACGTAACTTCGTTCTATAACACGACTCGGATCTTCGTGAAGTGTGCTCCGACTCTTTCTTTTCCTTTTTAGGCAAACCTCCAAAATTTTGTCCTGGTTTTGACTCCTTGCTAACACACAGCTACCCCCGTCTCTCTCGCTATGATTTTAGAAAAAACCGGAAGAAGCTGCACCCGCGCCTCGTCTCTGTGTCGACACGCTGAACGTGACTTGCGTAACCTCTGATTGGCTGCTGAGGCTACCTACACCCACGTGGGAATACGTAAACTGTGTGATGCATACAATTGCGATAAAAGAGAGAGAGAGACTGTTTATTTTCTGTATCTTTATTTGTTCACATCAGCGGATTTTTTAGTTCTCTTTTCTTTTTAGTGAACTCAATTATAATATTAATGGGTCTGTTATACCTGGTTACATGAGCTTTCATGGAGACAAATGCTTGTAGTTGGCGTGCCGCGGGGCCTTTTTATACCACTTCAGTAATGGGGAGTAGCTGGGACCGATTAGCCTGTGATGGCCGTGGCCAGGTGCTCCTCGTCAGTTGCCAGGGCGAAACTGATGGCTACTTGGGACGCTCGTCACACTCCCACCCCTCATGCGTTGTCCTGGTCCTGTAATGAGATGTGCGTTTAGGGGAAAAAATAGGGAGTGGGTGGGGAGTGATCCCTGACAGACCTGCGAAAGCTGCCCAGATTCGAGAGAGGCCGTCAGCGTTGGTGTTCGCCGCTCCAGCATCCACTGCAAGGGGGCGTGATTGGTAAGAAGGGTAAAATTACCGGCCGAGGAGGTAATACTGCAGCTCCAGGACTGCCCACTTGACGGCCAGGGCCTCCTTTTCTACCCCAGCGTAGTTTCTCTTGGTTGGGTCAGCTTTTGGCTGATGTACAAGATCAGATGCTCCTCTCCCTCCTGGATCTGGGAGAGAACAGCTCCTAGTCCAGTATCAGAGGCATCTGTCTGCAACAGCTGAAATCCGGCGCTCAGAGTACCGGTTCTGCACGGCTTCCACCTTCTTCTCCTGGGGTCGGATGAGGCCCCTCCCGACTTGGAAACCCAGGTACTTTGCTTTGAACAGCTTTGCTTTGTCATTTACTGGGGTTGGCTGTGAGTCCAGCCCTCCGGAGTTTGGATAGCACCAGCCAGGTGGTCCTCTGAGGTCTCTAAGTGGATGACGATTATACGCTGGAATCCATGGAGAGCGAAGGGAAGGGTCCGGTACTGCCAGTGTCCGCTGGGGGAAGAGAAAGCAGTTTTTGGTTTAGAGGTTTTTTGAGAGGGGTACCTGCCAGTATCCTTTTGTTAAATCCAGAGTGGAGATATACCGGGCCCTTCCCAGTCGGTCCAGCAACTCATCCATGCGTGGCATGGGGTACTTGTCAAACTCGGAGACCTTGTTTAAGTGGCAAAAATTATTGCAGAAGTGGAGGGTGCCGTCGGGCTTCAGGACCATCATTATGGGGCTGGACAAGTGGCTATGTGACGATTCAATTACCCCCAACTTGAGCATCTGTTGAATTTGGGACGCAATCTCATGTTCGATGACGTGGGTCCGCCTGGGGCAAGGGGAGAACACTTCAGAAAACTGACCGACCAGTTGGTGGAGCTCCTTCTTCTGGGCAGCCGAGAGGTGGGGGTTGACATTAACAACCACGGGATCGGTGAACGCAAGGCTGGAGACTTGGCCCTCATTCCCTCTCCATCTTTTTAGGAGGTTAACGTGATAGAGTCGGTCGGGTCGTCAGCAGCCTGGATGGGGCAGTGTGTACATGTCCGGGCTGATTCTTTCCATCATTGCACAGGTGGTGCCGGACTAATGGCATGATGCGGCCTATCCTCTCCCTCATCTCCTTAACATGCTCCACATCGGTGCGATGGGCTGGTGGCTGCTGCTCCCAGGCCTTGTTGGCAACATCCAGGAGGCCCTGTGGCTGCCAACCAAAGAGAAGTTAGAAGGGACTGAAACCAATTGAGGCTTGCGGGACTTTTCTGATACCGAAGAGTATATAGGGCAGCATTAAGTCCCAGTCCTGTCTGTCCTCTGCCACCACGTGTCGGCGCATGTTCAGAGTCTGGTTAAATCTCTCGATCAGCCTATGATGGGTGTGGCCAGGTGCTCCTTGTCGGTTGCCAGGGCGATGCTGATGGCTGCTCAGGATGCTCGTCACTATATATATATATATATATATATATATATATATATATATATATATATATATATATATATATATATGTGTGTGTGTGTGTGTGTGTGTGTGTGTGTGTAATTTTTTTATTTATTTGTTTATCTTTTTTTTTTTAGATGGATAGTTAATATGACATATCATGCTGTTTCCTGCAGGATGACATGCAACATTTTACCTCATTAACACGTTTATTGTAATTTTCTTTTTATAATATTAATATATTTAGTTTTTATGATTTAATTTTAATCAAGAGATGGAATATCTGATATTTGATTATTTGTGTGCATGATTAAGGAGTGTCATCACCAGGCACGAATCAGCAGTTTTGATTTAGACAAAGGCTATGTCTATTATTAAGCAATAATCAATGCTGTTGATTACAAAATAAATGCAAAATAAAAAAGACATAAAAGAACATGTCCTGTCTTTTGGTGAATATCCTCTAACAAACAAGCTACAGCAAAAAATGGTTTTAATTCATCAATCACAAAATAAAGTCACAGGGCACAAATAGGGTAGTGCCAAGACAGGATAAATGATAGAAAAAGCATATAAGATGAAAAAAAGAATATGTATTTTGTATTAAACTAAGCAGGGTTTCATAGGCTTTATCCTATACAAAGTATTGCAACATAAGTGTTGGCTACCTTCTGATAGACTAATATTAGACTCTCAAATTAGACTATTCCACTCCTATTCAGCCTGATAGACGTCCTGCCCTATGAGGTCACTTTCAACGTGTACAAGAAATGATCCATATTAATTATGCCTATAAAAGTGAGAGTGCTGTATCAGGTCATTTGAATTTGGCAGTCATAGTTCAGCTCAATCATTGGGATGCTTCTCTTGCTTTACACACTCCTGCTTTTCTGTCACCTTAATGTGACAGCTGAAAAAAAGAATTGCAGAATAATGGGAGACCCTGAGTACCCACTGTTTTCTAAGGATGGAGACATAACTATTGGATCAATTTTAGCAATACACAGTAAATTAGAATTGTCTTCTTTTGAGTTTACACAAAAACCTAAGCTTCTATCATGCTCCAGGTTTGTTACATTGTCTGCCGTAGTTTTGAATGTATTTAATGCAATATTTTTGTTGTGAAAAAACATATGATAAAAAGTCAAAGGAAAAAAAAAACTTGAATTTGATATGTTTATTTGTTTAGTTGTCTACTGGTGTAATGTTTTACAGTGTGAATCTACAAGATTTCCGATGGCTCAAACTATGATCTTTGCCATAGACGAAATTAACAAAAATGACATTTTGCTCCCAAATGTTTCTGTTGGCTACAAAATTTATGATAGCTGTGGTTCAAGACTGGCTTCTATGAGTGCAATTATGGCACTGATGAATGAACCAGAGTTTGCAGAAGTGGAGACATGCAATGGACGGTCCTCTATACATGCTATCATAGGGGAACCACAGTCTTCTGCCACAGTGATTCTGTCCAGAACAACAGGATCTTTTAAAATTCCAGTGGTAAGCAGAGATGAAGGTAAATGTTTGACATTATCATGTATGTTACTGTATAACTGTTTCATCCTTTTTTCCCCCCAGATAAGTCACTCAGCCACATGTGAATGTCTCAGTAATAGAAAATACTACCCTCTGTCTTCAGGACTATTGCTAGCGATTATCACCAGAGCAGAGCACTTGCATACATAGTCAAATACTTTGGCTGGTCTTGGGTTGGAGCTGTGAACAGTGACAATGACTATGGAAACTATGGAATGGCCATATTTCTGAATGTAGCCCAGGAAGAGGGCATTTGTGTGGAGTACTCTGTAAAATTCCAGAGAACAGAAACTGAAAAACTAAAAATTGTAGTAGACACAATAAAAAAGGGCACTGCAAAAGTAATTATTGCATTTCTTACCAGTTTTGAGATGAACAATCTACTTGATCAGCTAAGTTTTCAAAACATTACAGGTCTGCAGGTGATTGGAGTTGAGGCATGGATAACAGCAAGTAGTATGATCACTCCAAACAGTTTCCATGTGCTGGGAGGATCACTGGGTTTTGCAGTGAAAAAAATAAATATCAGAGGTTTAGCAGATTATGTTCTAAAAGCATTCTGGGAAACAGCATTTCCATGCTCAGATATTAAGAGGAATTATTCAAATTCTTCTCAAACGGAATTAAGTTGCAGCAGATATCAAGATCTGCTTGTGCTAAAAAACTATAATGAAGATGTTCCTGAACAAAGATATGCTAGTAACCTGTACAAAGCAGTTTATGCTGTGGCTCATTCACTACATAATTTACTCAAATGCAAAGAACATGAAGGCTGCAAGCAAAACTTAACAATAAAACCACAGCAGGTATCTATCTATCTAGATATCTAGACTTGCTAACCTGTTTATGTTGTATTTGCCAATGTGTTAATTTCTTATTCCCATATCATTATTGATCTGTATTTTTGCTAGGTAGTTGAGGCTCTGAAAAATGTCAATTTCACTGTAAAAATGGGAGATCGTGTATGGTTTGATAGCACTGGTGCAACAGTAGCCCAGTATGAAGTTGTGAACTGGCAGCAGGGCTCTGATGGATCAATCGAATTTAAACCAGTGGGATATTATGATGCCTCACTGCCCCCTGACCAGCGCTTTTCACTTAATACTGAAGACATAGTCTGGGCTGGAGGACAGCTCAAGGTAAAGTGCTATATATAATAATATATCCTGTCTGGAAAGTTTGTTTGTGTCACTGGAAAGTTTGTCAGGCCTGATCAAGGCTTAAAGGACACTGGCCACTAGAAAAAAAGGTACCATGCTAATTAGTCTTAATGATACTGCTAAATTTGGAGCAGCACTTTAAATAATTTTCTAAAAAATTGTCACAATATAGCAGACTGCTAGTGCTTGAATTATTTCATGTTTCAAAGCTGCAATAGTCTGTATATGTACATTAGTGTAATGTTTCTATGCAGAAGCCAAAGTCTGTGTGCAGTGAGAGCTGTCTTCCAGGTACTAGGAAGGCTACACAGAAAGGAAGACCTGTCTGCTGTTATGACTGTATTCCATGTGCAGAAGGAGAAATCAGTAATGAGACAGGTAAACTTCGGCCCATCTCACAGTTTCAAAGAAAATCAGTTAGTTGTTCTATTTGTGTTCTTCTTTTACTTTTTCGGGTGCAGTTTTTCTATCAAATGAGTTGAATAATAATAATAAAAATAATAATAATATTAATAATAATAACTGCCCTTTTGTCTTCTAACTATAGTGAAAACGACTTCCTTTCCAGATTCAAATAACTGCAAGCAGTGTCCAAGGGAATACTGGTCTAATGCTGAGAAAAATAAATGTGTGTTAAAGGCTGTAGAGTTTCTGTCATTCACAGAAGTTATGGGTATAGTGCTAGTCTTTTTCTCACTGTTTGGAGTAGGATTAACTCTGCTGGTAGCCATTCTGTTTTACAGTAAGAAGGACACCCCCATAGTAAAAGCCAACAACTCAGAGCTGAGCTTCCTGCTGCTCTTCTCATTGACTCTGTGTTTTCTCTGTTCACTTACTTTCATTGGTCGGCCCACTGAGTGGTCCTGTATGTTGCGTCACACAGCGTTTGGGATCACTTTTGTTCTCTGCATCTCCTGTGTTTTGGGAAAAACAATAGTGGTGTTAATGGCCTTCAAAGCTACACTTCCAGGAAATAATGTCATGAGATGGTTTGGTCCTGTACAACAACGGCTCAGTGTTCTTGCCTTTACGGTTATACAGGTTCTTATATGTGTGCTTTGGCTAACAATATCTCCACCATTTCCCTATAAAAATATGAAATACTATAATGAAAAGATAATTCTCGAGTGCAGTCTGGGTTCCACTATAGGTTTCTCTGCTGTGCTGGGTTACATTGGCCTTCTGGCTGTATTGTGCTTCATTTTAGCTTTTCTGGCTCGCACGCTGCCTGACAACTTTAATGAAGCCAAATTCATCACTTTCAGTATGCTGATTTTCTGTGCTGTATGGATTACATTTATACCAGCTTATGTCAGTTCTCCTGGAAAATTTACAGTTGCTGTTGAAATATTTGCTATTTTAGCCTCAAGTTTTGGGTTATTACTTTGTATATTTGCTCCAAAATTTTATATCATCCTGCTTAAACCTGAACAAAATACAAAGCAACATCTGATGGGAAAAAATTAATCCAAATCCTACTGAAAAATGAATAAAAGTAATGAGGTTATGCAGTCAAGTCTCATGTTTATACGTAGGTATTAATATGTAATATTTACAACCACAAAAGGTAAAATTTGCTATGTTTTTATTGATGCTAAAACGTACAGTTTAGACATATTTCAACATTTAAAATGTACGAAACTCTAGGCATATTTGGTTAAAATATTAACGTATATTTTATATAATTTTCGCATCATTTCATTTTTAACATTTTATCAATAAGCAATTTATATTGTTAGACCCCTTAACCTACCCCAAACCTTCCCATTTGTAGCGAATATAAAAACATATTAAACACAATTGACCGAAATGCAGGAAAATAACCATTTTAGTAACAACATAGCATTCAAAAATATTATTGTAGTTCCTCACTCCTACCTCTAAACCTAAACATACTTATCTCTGTATAGTATAAGAAAAACATGACGGATAGATAAATGCAATTATAATAATATATTTGGTACAGAAATACAGTTGGTTTGGAATTTATGTTATAAATTACTTTCCCGATCCTCTGTGAGCTTGTGAAGACAGCAGGTCAGGAACGCATCATTCAAATACACCTCACCAGAAACTTTGCATGTCACAATCAGCATTTTGCATTAAAGAGCAGAAATAACATTTCTTAAAATGTTGCATTTTTGGTGTATTTATAGTTCTGTTGTCAGTCACATGTCGGAGAAAATGCCTTTTGTGTTCCATGGCAAGTAGATATTAAGTGACAGGTAGAGGTTAAACTATTGCAGAATTGTTATTTATTAAAAGGGTATAACATGAAGTCTTGTTTAACAAGATAAAGGTTTAACATTAGACCTCTTTGGAAACAAGCTGGAAGCAAAAATCTGAACTACTTTATAGTAATTATAATTTCTTATCAAGTAAATAAGTTTAATAATGCAACTGGAAACAAGTTCATATGACAACAAAAGAAAATAGTACTAATAAAATTTGTGTCGACATTTCAATAATAAGGATCCGTGTTAGACATTTAAATAGTGAAATATTTGTATGTTTAGTTGCCGAAAATACATTAGTGTTGGATTTAGTGTCTATAAAAATGTAAGTAAATGTATGTTTTTATAGAATCACTTTTTATGTAAATTGCATCCTAATTTTTATGTGATCACATTGAGTTATGTCAAGGCTAAATTATACAATTAATTACTTTTTTGTTGTTGATTTCATTGGTTATAAAAAAGCCTGACAATGCCTGACAAAGGAGTATGGTCCCAATAAGAGAAAAACAAATGTTAAAAATAGCAAATAATTTTTATCTGAAAATGTAACAATGCAAACAGGCTATCTGTAAGGGGTAGATATAGGGTCGAGGATAAAAAAATTATTTGGTCAGTATGTTAACTGTTAACTGTTTCTAACAATTATTATTGCACAAATGTTTTAAAACTTCATGGCTCTTGTGAAGGGCTAAAATAAAGAACCGAGAGGCTTGCTACATGTTAGTTGTCCCTATAGTTGTTCGTTGCATTTTATACTTTGTTTTTTTAATCAAGGAATAAAAGAAAAGTGTGACTCTAGTGTAACTCTCACTCAACCAGTTCATGACCTTCTGTCCAATTGCCACCAGAGGTCGTCTTCTACTATATTACATTATCTCCAACACCCAGATTCGATTTCACCACGGAAATATTATTATTTTTAATAATAATACAATTTTTCTATACAAATAACCTCCAGAGGTGTGAGCCTGTGGTTTCTCATTAAGATTTACACAGATTTATTTATTTTTTTATTTTTTTTATCAAGCCTCTTCTGTTATAATAACATTTCTTTCCTTCCTCCATTAAATTTGGACATATGATGTAGAATCTGATCTGTAATTCTGAAAACAATTATAAAATTTGGAGATTAGCTAATAGTACTGCCAATAGGAATATCTTCACTAATCATTCTGTGCCTAAACCCTGCTCTGGATTACTTATTTTGAAGTATCTAAACAAGTCATGATTATACAACTTAAAATGATTCTTAAATTCTTGGAAAATTAAAAGATTATTATTGTTTGTAAATAATATGATGTAATGCCTTTCTTACACCGATTCTCAAAAGAGTTATCTAGGTATTTGAAGTCTGTATTGTATGCAGACCATCTAATTGTCTTTTAAGTGTCTTTCAAATCATATTTTTAATGAGCTTGTCTTTTTTAATGGTACTTGTACAAGTACCTTATTACGACCTATATATAAATTGTAGTGCATGCTCTGATGGGTCATATTTCAGGGATTCAGTGCATATTTGTTGAGGGATAGGCTGTTTTTAATTACTGTGGCCCATATTTCTAGGATAGTAATTATCCATGGATATTCTTTATTTCTATGTTTTCTTAATCAAATGGTATTTCTAAACAAATAAAATTGTAACAAATGGCCTAATTTTATGACACTTGGCAACGTAACCACAAATTTGTATGTACATAATTCCAATACCATCCTATTACCAAGTAATAATGTTGCCAGTACGTCCTCCTTCTGTAACAACATCCCAGACGTCCCAGATATGTACTCTATTCGTAATATATAACTTCATGACTTATTTCAATTGTTGATTTAAGCAGTCAAGTGCAGTTGTTCTCCACTGACCACGCTGACCAAAAGCATGATGGGAACCGATTGACTGACGACACAGCTTCATTTATTTTTAATCTGATTTCATGCGATTATGTATTTAAATTATGCATGCATATTTTCAAATACTATGACAATCTCTGTGTAAGATGTAATTGTAGTAATATTTCTATAAAAAAGAAATCAATGTTTGTAATAAAGTAGAAATGGATGATAAATACACATTTAATATGGAATTAAATAGCAAGCACTTGTGTGTTATTAAAGTATTTTTATTTATATAAAAAAACAGTATAATGTTTATTAGCAGCACAGCATAAGACTGAGAATAATGCAATATCTGCCTTTGATCTCATAGGTATCTGTTGCAGAACTGTCCATCTTGACTCACTGCAGCCTCTCGAAATGAACTCTCGCCTCCATTTCAGGCGAGGCTAGGCACATCTCAAACAAGACTTCTATGTATCATGTGCCTCCACTTATCACCGTGCACACAATATTGACAAGAAAGGAAAATAATTTTTATGAAACTATATTTTGTAACAATATGGAAATGAAATAATGACACACAGACTAGCTAGACTATCTCATATGATGCAGTACTGTGTAGGGAAAACATTACTGCCTATTGTTGTCTGTGAGTTACCATGACAACCGGGAACATAAGCTGCTGGAGTGGACACATCTGACATTTCTCTCTGTTTTTTTTTTTTTTTTTTTTTTTTTCAACTATACCAAAAAGATCAAAACTGCCTCCCTACCTTATGTTAATCCTGCTTTGGTGCTGCTAGGATAAAAAGATGACAGATCTTCTCATTATTCTTCAGCAGCAGGGGTGTGCAGTTGTCTGCAATAATATCTTAATTGTTGTTGTTGCGATTTGCGATTTGACATGCTCAAGTATTTTGCAAAGACCATTGAAAACATCCATACAGAGTGCTCAGGCCTAGCATTGCTTTCAAATTGCGTGCACATTTACAGTGTGTTTTTTCATTGCATGATTTGGTTAATTAAAATAATTTTGAATGTTCACAAATTTAAGACAAGGAGGCAGATGTACATATTTATTCCATGGTCTGTCTGAATACTCAAGTCTGATTGGCTGGCAGGTACTATGCAGTAAAACCGATTAATGCACAGGTAGTTCCAATATGCTTTGCACATCAGCAGTGTTATCTTGGTAAAACCAACTGCACATCAAAGCTGAGAAATGTGAATACCACGTAACCCAAAGCTCCTTTCTAGGATATCAAATCAGTCACCAAGGATGAACTGAAGGTAACCGCAGTAACCGAATGGCCCAAACCTACAACCTTAAAGGAACGTCAAAGATTTCTGGGATTCGCAAACTTTTATTAACTGTTCATCCAAAATGACAGCCTAGTCGCAGCTCCCCTGACTTCCCTCTTAAGAGGAAAACAAACCAAGTTAAGGTGGACTCAAGAAGCTATTCAAGACTTCACCTCACTTAAAGAAAGATTCACCTCAGCCCCAATTCTCAAACACCCTGATCCTAACTCACCGTTTATCGTAGAGGTCGACGCATCAGACTGTTGTATCAGAGCCGTTCTCTCTCAGAGATCTGACCAATCAGGCAAACTTCACCTGTGCGCCTTCTTATTATGATGTTGGCAATAAGGAGCTTCTATCCATGAAGGCAGCAAACCACCCCCCACTCATTGCCCCCCCAATAAATAATATGTTCCGACAAGTCTCAGACAATGAATCATGCAATGGGTTCATACCTCCCTCAATGCAGGACACCCAGGCATTTCCTGAACCATTCAACTCATCCAGAATTCCTTTTGGTGGCCCAAAAAGCCTTTAACACAACATATCACATCATTCGTCAAATCATGTTCGGTCCGCGCCAATCCAAAACCCCTAAAGAATTACTCTCTGGTCTGCACCAACCATTACCCATTCCACAACAACCCTGGAACTGGAGGAGCGCACGGGAACAGTCTCTAGGGTGCGCTCTTGAGGCAGGCATTCAGAACGGCTGGGCAGAACCAGCGGGCTAACCGGACGGCTGGCCAGAACCAGCGGGCTAATCGGACGGCTGGGTGGAACCAGCGGGCTAACCGGACGACTGGACAGGAACAGGAACTCAGGATACAGGAGAGGTGCCCAGTCTAAGTCCAAATCCACATTGTCCAGCTCCTCTTGTAGATCCAGCAGCTCCAGGTGGATGATCAGTTCATCCTCAGCCGATGTGCAGTGGGCGGAGCTCCACCCGCGCCTCGCTGTAAACGGCTGTCTCCTCCGTGGCGAACTCTGTTGCCGGCTCACGCACCTGGTCTGTTACAGTCGACTCGGGTCTGGTGGCGCTCCACGGCTCTGTCGCTCTCCTCAGCGATGGTTCCTTGGTCGTGCCAGACTCCGCAACTGCGCCATCGGTGGGCACAGACTTGAACTGGTATGGAAGCCAAGGCTTCTTTAAAAGTGGCCTTCAGCTCATTTGCATTTTTTGGTCTCTTGTTTCTGTCCTCTTGACAGTACCCCAGATTCTCTATGGGGTTTAGGTCTGGCGAGTTTTCTGACCAGTAAATAAAAAATGTAAGGAACAACTGGTCCCTATCCGTCTTTCTGCCTGCAACACTGCACTTCCTAAAGAGGGAATCCCTATCTTGTGGAATGAGGCAATCTCCTCTATTCCAAAGGAAGGAAAGGCAAATTACTGGCTCATATAGGACTATATCAGTCTTGAATATGAGAATAGTAAGATTACTTTAATACATAATGGCCAGACAGGGTTAATTTTACCCTCAGATGCACATATTAAAACAAATAGAAAAGTCTATGAAAAGAATAGAAAAGTCAAATGGTCATATCTATATATAGTTTTAGAACATTGTGGTTTTAATAAAAATATCCTTAAAGCCATAGAGTTATTATATTCCAGACCACAAGCTATAATTACAGTGAATGACGACATGAGAGAAGGGTGCCCTCTTTCTCTCTCTCAAATGAAAATTATGAAATCAACACGGAAGCTGCACAAGAAGTGCCATTTAGATGTATTTCATTATTATTTTTGGAATTATTTTTGTTGGCGAAGTAGAGCAAAAAAGGGGCAATGTGGTGTCTAAAACTTAAGTCTCTTAGTTACCTTTTTTGAGCTGTTGTAAAAACAAAAAAATGTTACAAAAATTAACATTACGTTTATGATCATGTTAATTTTTGGACAAAAATGGCACTGATTCTAAGTGGTATAAGTAAGGATTTTAAATCCTTTAATGCATGGCTAAACGTTGATAATCCCGCTTACATGGTGTAACAATGACACAGAAGACAAAGTACAATCCATTTGTGGAAGTTTATTAGAGGAAAAGACAAAAGACTTGAACGATAAGAGAAAAGCAGGGTTAATACCAGGCAGACAGTCCAAACAGCAGACAGGTTTAGGGGTAGTCTGAAATACAGGGTCAGTAGGCAGGCAGTGAGCGGGTAACAGGTTAACAATTCAATCAGGCAAACAAAACAAAGCAGAATCCGAGAGACGTGAATCAGGTAAACAGGCTATGGTCATACACATGAACAACAAACAGAGTAAGAAATGCTCAGTAAGGCAGTCAAACTGGCAATACTTTGCATCGATCATGTGTAGAGCCTCTGGTTATAAAGTGATCATTATCGTAGTCGCCTTTCTTGGTTGTGGAGCTGGTTGATCGGGTCTGGTTCTGTGGAACTCCTCAATGAGTGGCCGATCAAGAATATTCCGGGCGGTTACCCAGGATCTCTCCTCAGGTCCGTATCCCTCCCAATATTGGAGCTGATCCCAATCCACTACATATCTAGCTTTGTCTAGAGTCCAGTAGTTTGTTGACCTGGTAGGCTGGAGCCCCATCAATGTCCAGTGGTGGGGGTGGTTCTGGAGCCTCGTGGCCGGGATCAGGAGTTAAACATGGAAGGATGGAGAGATATGATAATTAACAGGAAGCTCAAGTCTATAGGTGACATCATTAATTCTCTCTAGAATTTTAAAAGAACCTATGTACCTGGGACTGAGCTTCCTGCTTTGTAGCCGCAGCTTGATGTCTCTGGTGGAAAAACAGACCTGTTGTCCTGGTTGGTAGGGAGGGTGTGAATGCTGTCGTCTGTTGACTTGAATTTCCTTGTTTCTTACTGGAGACGAACATGAGCGCTGTCCTACACCCTCTAACTATGACGTATCCATTCATCAACTGTAGGAACAGATGAAGGTTCTCCTGACCAAGGGAACATGGGAGGTTGGAACCCCAGAACACATTTGATGAGAGTGAGTCTGGTAGAGGAGTGGGTCAATGAATTTTGAGCGTATTTCGCCCATGGAAGAAACTCTGACCATCAATGCTGTTCTCTGCTACAGTAACTCCATAAGTATCTGCCGGTTTCTTGGTTAAGACGTTCGACTTGATTGTGGGTGATACCCCGATGTAAGGCTTTTGTTAATGTCAAGTTGCTTACAGAAGGCTCTCCAGACTTGGGACATGAACTAAGTATCCCAGTCGCTGACTATAAGCTGAAGATGTTGGGAATCAGTGCCAAAGCTATCTCCATTACAGTGGGGAGTCCTTTTAGATGGATCAGGAGGCAGGATTTGGAGAAACGGTCAAGGATTGTGGTATAGTTATTGGAGATTGGTAGGTCTGTGATAAAGTCGATGGAGAGGTGAGACCAGGGTTGTTGTGGAATGGGTAATGGTTGGTGCAGACCAGAGAGTAATTCTTTAGGGGTTTTGGATTGGGCGCGGACCGAACATGATTTGACGAATGATGTGATATGTTGTGTTAAAGGCTTTTTTGGGCCACCAAAAGGAATTCTGGATGAGTTGAATGGTTCAGGAAATGCCTGGGTGTCCTGCATTGAGGGAGGTATGAACCCATTGCATGATTCATTGTCTGAGACTTGTCAGAACGTATTATTTATTGGGGGGGCAATGAGTGGAAGGTGGTTTGCTGCCTTCATGGATAGAAGCTCCTTATTGCCAACATCATAATAAGAAGGCGCACAGGTGAAGTTTGCCTGATTGGTCAGATCTCTGAGAGAGAACGGCTCTGATACCACAGTCTGATGCGTCGACCTCTACGATAAACGGTGAGTTAGGATCAGGGTGTTTGAGAATTGGGGCTGAGGTGAATCTTTCTTTAAGTGAGGTGAAGTCTTGAATAGCTTCTTGGGTCCACCTTAACTTGGTTTGTTTTCCTCTTAAGAGGGAAGTCAGGGGAACTGCGACTAGGCTGTCATTTTGGATGAACAGTTGATAAAAGTTTGCGAAGCCCAGAAATCTTTGACGTTTCTTTACGGTTGTAGGTTTGGGCCATTCGGTTACTGTGGTTACCTTCAGTTCATCCATCTTTACTCCTTGGTGACTGATTTGATATCCTAGAAAGGAGCTTTGGGTTACGTGGTATTCACATTTCTCAGCTTTGATGTGCAGTTGGTTTTACCAAGATAACACTGCTGATGTGCAAAGCATATTGGAACTACCTGTGCATTAATCAGTTTTACTGCATAGTAAAAAATTGAGGGTGGAGGATCCCTCGCCTCACCGTCCTGCCTCCGAGTCCCGGACTCCTCCATCGTTCCTCGGCTCCGCCTTGGTCTGTCGTCGACCATCCGTCGCCTCGGGATTCTCTCCTCCGGCTTCGCCTTGTCCCTCCATCCCACCGGCTCTGTCAGGCTCCTTCTTCCCTCCGGCCCACCTCAGTCCTCTGATTTGATATCCTAGAAAGGAGCTTTGGGTTACGTGGTATTCACATTTCTCAGCTTTGATGTGCAGTTGGTTTTACCAAGATAACACTGCTGATGTGCAAAGCATATTGGAACTACTCTGTGCATTAATCAGTTTTACTGCATAGTAAAACATTGAGGGTGGAGGATCCTCGCCTCACCGCCCTGCCTCCGAGTCCCGGACTCCTCCATCGTTCCTCCGGCCCGCCTTGGTCTGTCGTCGACCATCCGTCGCCTCGGGATTCTCTCCTCCGGCTTCGCCTTGTCCCTCCATCCCACCGGCTCTGTCAGGCTCCTTCTTTCCTCCGGCCCACCTCAGTCCTCTGATTTGATATCCTAGAAAGGAGCTTTGGGTTACGTGGTATTCACATTTCTCAGCTTTGATGTGCAGTTGGTTTTACCAAGATAACACTGCTGATGTGCAAAGCATATTGGAACTACCTGTGCATTAATCAGTTTTACTGCATAGTAAAACATTGAGGGTGGAGGATCCCTCGCCTCACCGCCCTGCCTCCGAGTCCCGGACTCCCTCCATCGTTCCTCCGGCTCCGCCTTGGTCTGTCGCCGACCATCCGTCGCCTCGGGATTCCTCTCCTCCGGCTTCGCCTTGTCCCTCCATCCCACCGGCTCTGTCAGGCTCCTTCTTTCCTCCGGCTCCACCTCAGTCCTCTGATTTGATATCCTAGAAAGGAGCTTTGGGTTACGTGGTATTCACATTTCTCAGCTTTGATGTGCAGTTGGTTTTACCAAGATAACACTGCTGATGTGCAAAGCATATTGGAACTACTCTGTGCATTAATCAGTTTTACTGCATAGTAAAACATTGAGGGTGGAGGATCCTCGCCTCACCGCCCTGCCTCCGAGTCCCGGACTCCTCCATCGCTCCTCCGCCCGCCTTGGTCTGTCGTCGACCATCCGCCGCCTCGGATTCTCTCCCTCCGCCTTCGCTTGTCCTCCATCCCACCGGCTCTGTCAGGCTCCTTCTTCCCTCCGGCTCCACCTCAGTCCTCTGTCGCCTGGCTCTGCCGCGTCCTTCCTGTCCCGTCTCCGCGCGGTCGCCTCCAGCGCCTCGGCGTCACCCCTGGCTCTTCGGCTCTCCGCCTCCGCCTCAGTCTCTCCCACCACCTGCTCCGCCGCCGGTCGGCCCCATGGAGTCAACGGCTGCTCCTCCTCCATAGCTCCTCCCTCCGTCGGCTCCACGGTGGACCACCATGGCTGGGCTCTGGATCTCCTCCTGCTCCGGACTCCTCCTGTCTCCTCCCTGGCTCCTCCCTTCGTCTGTTCCTCCCTGGACTGTCTGTCTACTCCCTCCTGGGGGCCGTCCTCCAGCAGAACCTCCTCCCAAGATCCGATATCCCCAATTCCTAGTTTTGTTTTGATGTTACTCTTTAGGTGCGAGGACTCACCTTCCGGGAGGGGGGGGGGTAATGTCACGTTCTCTGGACTTTGTTATTGTTTTTGTCGTGTGCCATGTGTTCCGTGTGACCTAATTTAGTTAATTGTCTTCAGCTGTGTATAGTTAATTTAGTCATTTACCCGGTTTATTTAAGTCCTGTGATTTCAGTTCTGTTTGTCCGATCTCATCTTTATGTGCGTGTGATTTTGTCGTATCTGCCTGCCTGCCTGCCTGTAGTTGTATCGTTTATTGTCATCGCTGAGGAGATTAAAACTCTTTATTTTCATTTACGCTAGTTGTGTGCTCTCCTGCCTATCACACGCGTGACATCTATGGACCTTTCTCGATCCTGCATGGCAGTTTGAATCCGAGGGAAAAACCTCAAACCTGTAAATACAAGTGAGGGCCCTTACTGACAAAGCAGCTTGATAAATAATGGCTTGAGTAAATTCCCCAGTATTAGAACTGAAATAAATAGAAACTGGAAAGGGATACCACTTTTTACCAAAAAACCTACCAAAGTTTATGTGAATGACTGTATTTACAAAAAAAAGAAAAATACAGCCATACCTGTGATAACACAATACTGTCCTTCCATTTTCTCCAAAATAAACAGACAGGGAAATTCTGAGGATGCATTACCATTATCAATCATTTTCATATGAAACTTTTCAGTTGCTCCACATAATCAACTGCTGAGGTAGTTTCCCCTTCATGATTTTTGTCACCTCTTCTGTGTTGTACAGCACTGTTTCGCCTTCATAGAATACACAGTGTTTCACAGGATATGGGCTCTGGATCCTTATCTTTTTTTCTTTCAAAACTGTTTTGGCCTATGCATATTCTTTAAGTTTTTTTATAAACCTCAGGGGTTACTCTTTTAAATGTATTGTATTAAGTATACTTAAGTTGACTGAATTGTATATAAAAAAAGTATATATACTAGTATGTATAAGTTTAATTTAAGTATAACTGTAGCAAACGTTGAATACAATAGGAGAAAAACGAGAAAATCTCTTTTTTTAAGGTGGTCAGTGTACGACATTGGACACAGCTGCCATAAGGCCCAGCAGTCTCTGGAACTGCTTGACAGTGAGTGACCAGCCTTTTACTCTTGCGACTGCAGTGAGGATCGACTCAATCCAAGCAGGGATCATACGAGCCTGCAGGGTGAACATGCAGGGTGAGAGTACAAGGCCAAGGGGAAGAACCTAATATTGGTATAACTTCGCCCCTGAAAGTGAACCTCAGGCACTTGCTGTGAGAAGGGTGGATGGACACTTGAAAATAAGCGTCTTTTAGATTTATTGTGACAAACCAGTCCTCGGTCTTGATTTAGGACACAAACTGTTTGACAGTGAGCATCCTGAACTTCAGATTCATCACTGAGAGGTCCAGGAGCCTGAGTTCTAAAACTATGAAGTAGCAGCTGTAGACGTCCCTCTTTTGTGAAGAGGGATCTCCTCAATGGCTTTTTTCTTTGTGAGAGAGTATCTACTTTCTGCTCTATGCCTGAGCACCTTGGTGTCATCAGAGCTCATCTGCTCACCTTCATCCAGCTCTTTCAGCTGCCACAGTGTGCAGACACGCACTGGCCTGACCTGCTGCCAAATACTCCCTGCTCTGATGTAGTTTGCAATGTCTTGGAGTGCAGGGGCCTTTAAGGACGATGCTACTGTGGGTGAAAGATAGCTTATGAGCGTCTGCTTAACCTGCAGCTTCATCCTATAACCACGCTCTTTCATCCCCACAACATTTTTTCAGCATTTGAGGGATGAAGAGGCAGGCCGAGAACAGTTTATTCTAGGGTCACAACACCTTTGTGGATTGCTGGAAAATTATTCTTCCTTAAAGATATCATTCTGGGAGCAAAGCACGTGCAGTGGCATATGCTTGCAATGCGGGCAGTCAGCTCCTCAAGAGCTCTTTGTTTAACCTCAGACAAAAGCCCAACTATAAGTAAAAATGAAGGACTAATGTGTTCTGCAGCAGAGTTTCAATTTCCAGTTTAGAAGAGATTCTTGTGAGCCAGCTAAATCATAATTTTTCTAAAAAGGCCTGTTATGAGAAGCATGAGCATTCAGTTGAGGACAGGATATTTCTCAAACTTGCTACAGATTTTGTTATGAAACATGATGGCCACTATCAACTTTGACTTCCATTCCATCAAGAAAATTGTCTGATTGCCTAATAACAGAAGGGCAGCTGAACAGCAAGCTAATACCCTCATGAAGAGATTCCAAGAGATAATGTTTTTTGCAGATTTTAAAGAATTCATGAGTGGAGAAAGGGCATGCTGAAAAGGTACCAGTAGATAGGCCATCAGGAACATTCAGAAAAGTGTGGTATAATACCCCATCATGGTGTGTACCATAAAAGAAAGAAGAAAATTAGAGTTGTATTTGATTGTGGGTCTTCGTTTCAAGACACATCTTTAATCCAAGAGCTTTTTCAGGGTTGGTGAAATTATTTGGTGCTGTCTCTTCAAATAGTTGTGTTAATTATACACTCAAGAAAACAGCACAATATGACAATGTTCTTAATACAATTTGAAGGAATTTCTACGTTGATGATTCCGTGTTGATGTTCCTTTCAAAGGAGCACCGAATCAGACTCCTTCTGTAAGATTGGGCAAGGCCAGAGTTGCCACTGCTTAGGTTGACAGAATGCTCAAAAGAGAGATTGAAATTCCATTTTCTGTTTTCTGACGGATTTTTTTAATCCTGCACATTCCACATCACATGGCCTTTTCATTTCTTGGTTCAGACAGATGGTGAAATGGTCCAGAATTTCTATAGAACTATAAGTTAAGAACTATAAGTTAATTGTCTTCCAGTTATTCTCTTCCATCTTAAAACAGCTGCATATCTAGTGATATTTCATGCATTCGTCTATATAAGGAACTTCCTGGGTCTCATTTGTGAAACAGACATTACATACACAAGTATATAAGTGTTAGAGTTAGCGTTAATTAAACTACTATTTTAATCTTACTTGAGTCATATTATTTTTCAGTACTTTTACTTTTACTTGTAAGTAAATTATTCCTTAACTCATTCCCCACCATTGATGAGATATCTTGTCAATTAGGAGACAAAGGTGATTGTTTACGACAATCATGCTCGCTTGTTTGTAGTATCAATGAGCGAAAAAGCAGAGAGCATGTTACTGTGTGTCCATTTTTAGTATGTACATACGTGACCCTTTATGCTACCCCATGGACATATGGGAAGTGTAGTCATACTCTATCCTGTTACATTTTACTCAAGTACAATTTCTTAGTACTCTTTCCACCACTGACCATTATAAGTCAACAATGCTAATATGACTTGAGTATAAGTGTCACGTATGAAGGGTCTGAGGCGTATGGATCCATGTGCAGGCTTTTATTAAATGAAGGCATGGTCAAAACAGGCAGGCGCCAAACAGGGCGAACAGGAATATCAGAGGCAAGACAATAGCAAAATCCAGAGACAGGCGGTGGTCAGGTCAGGCAGCAAACAATCACGGAATCAGAAGACAGGCAGGGTCAAAACCAGATAAACCAGAGACAATAATCCACGGGCGATCTAACAACGAAACAGGCGAAACAATGCAACCTGCAGTTGAGTGGCTTGCTGCAGTATTTATAGTCCTCTGACAGGAAGTAGCAGCAGAGGGAGTGATCGCAGATCACCCAGAGGTAAGAGCTCCTCTGCTGGTTTGGTGACATAGCCCTCCTAGGAGCGACTCCTGGCGCTCCACAAACAAACAAAACAAAACATAACTGGGAGCTTGGGAGGGGTTCCGGGAGGAGTCAGCAAGCTGAGACCAGGGAGGAAGAGACGGTGGAGGAGCCAGGGAGAAGACGGAGGAGTAAGGAGCGGGAGGCGATACCGAGCCCAGCCATGATGGTCAGTGGTGGAGCCGACGGAGGGAGGAGCCAGAGAGGGAACGGTCATCAACCCCATGGAGCCGACCGACGGCGGTGGAGCAGGTGGTCGAGGAGACTGAGGCGAAGGCGGAGAGCAGAAGAGCCAGGGTGATGCAGAGGCGCTTGAGGTCCCAGGCGACACCGCAGGCTTTGGCGACTGATGCGGAGACGGGGACGAGAAGGACGCGGGCGGAGCCAGAGCGACAGAGGACTGAGGTAGAGCCGGGAAGGGAGGAGCCTGACAGAGCCGGAGGGACGGAGGGACGAGGCGGCTGGAGGAGAGGAATCCTGAGGCGACGGATGGTCGACGACCACCAGGGCGTAGCCGGAGAGACGATGGAGCCTGGGTGAAGCTGGTGGATTGACGGAGCACGGTGGAGAGGAGGGAGCTAGGAGCCTGGCGGGAAGCCGACGGGTCTGGCTGCCGAGCTGGAGTCCGGGGCTCGGAGGCGGGACGATGAAGCGAGGATCCTTCACCCACGGCGGCAATGGAGACTGGCAGACCCGCGTGGCGTAGCTCCAGGTGGAGGGCAGAGGATGAGTGCAGGGGCTGCTGGGATCCATCGCCGACGTGTGGTAAGGGTGGGGAGGGTGGGTTAACTTGAGGAGGCGCACGCAGGCGCTGGCACTGGACGGGCGCACGAGGCGCGGGCACTGGACGGGCGCACGCAGGCGCTGGCACTGGACGGGGCGCACGCAGGCGCGGGCATTGGACGGGGCGCACGAGGCGCCGGCACTGGACGGGCGCACGAGGCGCCGGGCACTGGAGGCTTGGCACGAGGCGCGGGCACTGGAGGCTTGGCACGAGGCGCCGGCACTGGAGGCTTGGCACGAGGCGCCGGGCACTGGAGGCTTGGCACGAGGCGCCGGGCACTGGAGGCTTGGCACGCGAGACGCTGGCACTGGAGGCTTGGCACGACGCTGGCACTGGAGGCTTGGCACGCAGACGCGGGCACTGGAGGCTTGGCACGAGACGCGGGCACTGGAGGCTTGGCACGAGGCGCGGGCACTGGAGGCTTGGCACGAGACGCGGGCACTGGAGGCTTGGCACGAGGCGCGGGCACTGGAGGCTTGGCACGAGGCGCTGGCACTGGAGGCTTGGGTACGCAGGCGCGGGCACTGGAGGCTTGGGCACGCAGGCGCGGGCACTGGAGGCTTGGCACGAGGCGCGGGCACTGGAGGCTTGGCACGAGGCACGGGCACTGGAGGCTTTGCACGGCAGGCGGCCATGTTGGAAAGCGGCGCAGGGCAGGCGCCATGTTGGAAAAGCGCGCAGGGCAGGGCGGCCATGTTGGAAAGCGATCTGGGCAGGCGGCGCACCATCTTGGGAAGCGCTCTGGGCAGGCGGCACCATCTTGGGAAGCGGCTCAGGCAGGCGGCACCATCTTGGGAAGCGGCTCTGGGCAGGCGGCGACCATCTTGGGAAGCGCCTCTGCAGGCGGCGACCATCTTGGGAAGCGGCTCTGGGCAGGCGGCGACCATCTTGGGAAGCGGCTCTGGGCAGGCGGCGACCATCTTGGGAAGCGGCTCTGGGCAGGCGGCGACCATCTTGGGAAGCGTGCTCTGGGCAGGCGGCACCATCTTGGGAAGCGGCTCTGGGCAGGCGGCGACCATCTTGGGAAGCGGCTCTGGGCAGGCGGCACCATCTTGGGAAGCTGCTCTGGGCAGGCGGCGACCATCTTGGGAAGCGGCTCTGGGCAGGCGGCGACCATCTTGGGAAGCGGCTCTGGGCAGGCGGCGACCATCTTGGGAAGCGGTCTGGGCAGGCGCGCCATCTTGGGAAGCGGCTTCTGGGCAGGCGGCGGCCATCTTGGGAAGCGTCAGGCAGGCAGCCATCTTGGGAAGCGGCTCTGGGGCAGGCGGCAGCCATCTTGGGAAGCTGCTCTGGGCAGCGGCAGCCATCTTGGGAAGCGGCTCTGGGCAGGCGGCAGCCATCTTGGGAAGCGAAAGGCGGGCAGCCATCTTGGGAATAAATGCAGTGTCTTCTTCCTCCATAATACCCAACGTGAGAGCTGACCCCACAGTCACTAAACCAAACTCAATAAAGTGTGCCAGTGATTCACGTGGACCCTCTCGAACAAGTTGTGTTTTGAGTGGCTGATTTATTCCCTCGTGAAAAAATTCAATTAGCAAACAGTCCGGTAAATCAGAGAAGTAAGCCAGGTCCAGAAATTCCTGAGTATAATCCTCAAGTGATCGGGTGCCCTGCTTGAGGGTTAGCAAAGACATTGCAAGGTGCATACCTGGCCATGGTTCGGTGAAAGCCGCTGGATCCTGGTGTGAGGTTGCATTCTGTCACGTATGAGCGGTCTGAGGCGTGCGGATCCATGTGCAGGCTTTTATTAAATGAAGGCATGGTCAAAACAGGCAGGCGTCAAACAGGGCGAACAGGAATATCAGAGGCAAGACAATAGCAAAATCCAGAGACAGGCGGTGGTCAGGTCAGGCAGCAAACAATCACGGAATCAGAAGACAGGCAGGGTCAAAACCAGATAAACCAGAGACAATAATCCACGGGCGATCTAACAACGAAACAGGCGAAACAATGCAACCTGCAGTTGAGTGGCTTGCTGCAGTATTTATAGTCCTCTGACAGGAAGTAGCAGCAGAGGGAGTGATCGCAGAGATCACCCAGAGGTAAGAGCCCTCTGCTGGCTTGGTGACAATAAGTATAAGAATAAGAATAAAAGAATAAAAGTATATTTTATTTTACCAAAGAGTACTTTCTAAAGAGCATCTGCTTTAACAGTACTTAAGTATTTTACTTGTGCTTAATGTAGCCTCAAAGATGCACTAGCTATCAATACCGTGTGAAATAAAAATCAGTTTACTTGTGAGGGCAGCAATCAAATGTTCATTTTCTAAAAATGAATTCTCAAAATATGAGAATTTGAGAAAAATGTGAAAAACGAAATACCTCAAAATAGCAATACATCAACATGCTACAATGTTCATGAATTTGTTTTTCACTAAAAGATTAAGGAAATGACCCTTTTTTTTCAATAAAATATATATTTTACTTGAATTGTTACATTTAATTGCCTTTTAGATGACTTTGATTCATGTATGCAGCATTTGTGACTAACAAATACCTGCAGCCACAGAAATAAACATGCACAAAAAAGGTGCCATGGAGTAACTATATTACTCATCACAAATGTTGGAGGAAAAAAGTGCATATACTTGCTACATAGCCAAAAAGATACTTAAGTACAGTAACTAATCAAACTTAATTGAACACTTTACACAACTGGTTTTGAGTCCTACATTTGTAGCATGATTTTTTTGTAGAGCTACCTATGTTTACATTTTAAGAATATTTTGATTCTCCATCTCAATACCACATAAAGTCCTTTGAGTTTTGAGTTTATTGGCTGTGTTCAAAATCATTCATCCAAATTAATTATGTCTATAAAAGTGTAAATACTACATCAGATCATTTGCATTGTCTGCTGCAGTGGAGCTCAGTCTTTAGGATGCATCTCTTTATTTCCATACTTCTGTTTTTCCATCACCTTCCGACAAAGGTAAACACATTTTGCCAAATGATGGGATACCCTAAGTACCCACTGCTTTCCAAGGGTGGAGACATAACTATTGGAGGAATTTTTGCAGTACACAGTAAATTAACATTATCTTCATTCGAGTTTACAGAAAAACCTCAGCCTCTGTCATGCTACAGGTTTGTTATATTGAACATTGTACAGTATGTGTATATATGTGTGCTTTATGTTAATATTATATGTGTATATATATATATATATATATATATATATATATATATATATATATATATATATATATATATATATATATATACTATACTCATCTTCTCTTTTTTTGCTTTATCAGTGTAAATTTAAGAGATTTCCGGATGGCTCAGATAATGATTTTTGCTATTGAGGAAATTAACAGAAGTGAGAGTTTTCTCCCAAATGTTTCTATTGGCTACCAAATTTATGATAACTGTGGTTCAAGACTGGTTTCTATGAATTCAACCATGGCATTGATGAATGGTCATGGGTTTGCACAAGAGGATACATGCAGTGGATCACTTATTCATGCTATCATAGGAGAATCAGAGTCTTCGGCCACAGTAATTCTGTCCAGAACCACAGGACCTTTTAAAATTCCAGTGGTAAGGAGCAGTAACACCCATTTTTTATACGATTACCATTTCAATGATTTAACTATGTTTTGTTCTTTCTTTTCTTTTCTCTCTTCCTCCTTCTCTCTTCCTCTCTCTATAAGATAAGTCAGTCAGCCACATGTGAATGCCTCAGTAATAGGAAAGATTACCCCCTCTTTCTTCAGGACTATTGCTAGTGACTACCACCAGAGCAGAGCACTTGCATACATAGTCAAGCACTTTGGCTGGTCTTGGGTCGGCGCTGTGAATACTGACAATGACTATGGAAACTATGGAATGAATATATTCCTCAATACAGCCCAAGAAGAGGGAATTTGTGTTGAGTACTCTGTAAAATTCTACCGAACAGAGACTGAAAAACTTAAAAAAGTGGTAGACATAATAAAACAAGGCACTGCAAAAGTTATTGTTGCATTTCTTACAAGTTTTGAGATGAACAATCTACTTGAGCAGTTAAGTATTCAGAATATTACAGGCCTACAAATGATTGGTGTGGAAGCATGGATAACTGCAAAAAGTTTGATTGCTCCAAAGAGTTTTACATTTTTAGGAGGGTCACTGGGGTTTGCGGTGAGAAAAATCAGCGTTGAAGGGTTTTCAGATTATGTTATAAAAGAGTTCTGGGACACAGCTTTTCCATGCTCACAGACTGAGATGGATTCTTTTCAATACGCAAACTGCAGTGGATATCAGGATCTACTTCCACTGAAAAACTATAATGAAGATTTGCCAGAACAAAGATATGCAAGCAATGTTTATAAAGCAGTTTATGCTGTAGCTCATGCGTGTGCACAGTATAATCAAATGCAGAGAACAAAAAAGTTGTGAGAAAGATTTGGAAATACAACCACAGCAGGTAGGTAAGTAGCTAAATGAAAATAAAATAAAAAAGAAATACAGTACTATATGTGCAGGAGGAGAGCAAGACGTTATTAAACCTATATGTCTAGAAATGTGTTAAATGATTTCAAGATAATATAAATATATCTTTTGCTAGGTTGTTGAGGCTTTGAAAAAGTCAATTTTACCGTAAAATTTGGAGACCGTGTATGGTTTGACAGCACTGGTGGCGCAGTAGCCCAGTATGAAATTGTAAACTGGCAGCAGGACAATGATGGCTCAATCCAATTTAAACCAGTAGGATACTATGATGCCTCACTGCCCCCTGACCAGCGCTTTGTACTTAACAGTGAAAACATAATCTGGGCTGGAGGACAGCTGGAGGTAAAAGGGAGTTGTTTGTAAATGGTATCTGTTTATTGTACATGGTTTCTTTTAACTTTTTGCAGCCAATAAATACATTTTGCAAGTTGGCTTGTAAGAAGCTAATGTGAATCTGTTGAAAATCAAACATTAACAGACAAGTATTAATTTCTACATGTCTGGGATAATATTCATTTCAAATATGGTTTTTAAGCATTTACAAATCTCAATAAAAATGACTACCATTGCAAATTTGATCAGTGAAAATACAGAAATAGTGACAAAAGTGAATCAATTCAAAGTTTGACGGCTTAGTAACATTTTATTGTTTTCCTAAATAGTATTATTATTATTATTATTCTCAATAAGTATTTACAACCAGTTACAAAGCTCATATTGCACATTTGCAAATGTTATGCTAAAGAGATGCAGTACTTTTTAAATAATATTCACATATATATTTTATTCTTGAGAAGAGATATAAATAACTATATGCAGGCTTTTCCATGTAGAAGCCAAAGTCTGTATGCAGTGAAAACTGTCCTCCAGGCACTAGGAAGGCTGCACAGAAAGGAAGACCTATCTGCTGTTATGACTGTATTCCATGTGCAGAAGGAGAAATCAGTAATGAGACAGGTAAACTTCAGCCCATCTCACACTTCCAAAGAAAACTGATTAGTTGTTCTTTTTGCATTCTGCTTCTACTATTTAGGCGAAGTTCCTTATTAAACAAGTTAATAAACAATAACTAAAATGTTGTTCTTTTTTGTCTCTAACTATTCATCACAACTTCCTTTCCAGATTCAAATAACTGCAAGCAGTGTCCAGGGGAATATTGGTCTAATGCTGAAAAAAATAAATGTATCTTAAAGGCTGTAGAGTTTCTGTCATTCACAGAAGTTATGGGTATAGTTCTAGTCTTTTCTCACTGTTTGGAGCAGGATTAACTGTGCTGGTGGCCATCCTGTTTTACAGTAAAAAGGACACCCCCATAGTAAAAGCCAACAACTCAGAACTCAGCTTCCTGCTGCTCTTCTCATTGACTCTGTGTTTCCTTTGTTCCCTTACTTTCATTGGTCGGCCCACTGAGTGGTCCTGTATGTTGCGTCACACAGCGTTTGGAATCACTTTCGTGCTCTGTATCTCCTGTGTTCTGGGAAAACAATAGTAGTGTTAATGGCCTTCAAGGCTACACTTCCAGGAAGTAATGTTATGAAATGGTTTGGGCCTGCCCAACAACGACTTAGTGTTTTTGTCTTTACACTTATACAGGTTCTTATATGTGTGCTTTGGCTAACAATATGTCCTCCATTTCCCAACAAAAATCTGAAATATTATCAAGAAAAAAATCATTCTTGAATGCTGTCTGGTTCTCTACTATAGGTTTTTCTGCTGTTCTGGGTTATATTGGCCTTTTGGCTGCCCTGTGTTTCATTCTAGCTTTTCTGGCTCGCACACTGCCTGATAACTTCAATGAAGCTAAATTCATCACATTCAGTATGCTCATATTCTGTGCTGTATGGATCACATTTATACCAGCTTATATCAGTTCTCCTGGAAAATTTACTGTAGCTGTGGAGATATTTGCCATTGTAGCCTCAAGTTTTGGTTTACTTTTATGCATATTTGCACCTAAATGTCATATCATCTTGTTTAAGCCTGAACAAAATACAAAACAACATATGATGGGTAAAGCACCAACTAAATCATTCTGAAAAAATAGTATAACATATCTAGATTTAAAAATTGTAAATGTCATGCAGCTATAAAAGTGGAAAGTCAAAGTGGGAAAATAAATTGTAGAATTTATTTTATTATTAGTCATTTTTAAATATGCATCTTTTTTGCATAAACATGTGCATGGCTAAATTATTTATAATAAACACTGAAACTTTTCATAAAAAATAATAATTGTCAATTTTGATTTTCTATTTGGATAAAGTGTTAAAACAAGGACTTGACTCTTTGAAAAAGAGTGGATGTGTAATCATTAGCCACTGACCATAATGGCTTCTGCATATACTGAATTGCTTCTTTGGTCTCTCCACTCTTCACCAATAAGGTTGGTGGACATTCTGCTGCAGTATGCAATATCCAGGTGGGTGCTGCACATTTGCGGTGGTTGAGGAGCTCCCACCCTAATGATGTAACAAGTGCTTTGAATGACCAGAAAAGCACTATATAAATGTAGTATAAATTGTTATTATCTCCTTATACACACACACACACACACACATACACACATCCATCCATTTTCTTTCATTTATCTGGGGCCGGATCGCAGGGGCAGCAATCTAAGTATGGATGTCCAGCCTTCCCTCTCCCCAGACACTTCCTCCAGCTCTTCCAGGGGAACAGCAGCAGGTCTACTCTGAGCTCCTCACCTTATCTCTAAGGGAGCGCACAGCCACCCTACAGAGGAAAGTCTTTTTGGCCGCTTGTATCCGGAATCTCATCCTTTCGGTCATGACCCAAAGCTCATGATCATATGTGTGAGTAGGAACGTAGATCAACTGATAAATAAAGAGCTTCACCTTGCAGATCAGCTCCTTCTTCACCACGATGGACCACAACAATGACTGCATTACTGCACAAACTACACCGACCTCTTGTTGATCTCTTGGTCTATCCTTCCCTCTGCTTGTGAAAAAATCCCCAAATACTAAATACTTAAACTTAGAGTATATATATATATATATATATATATATATATATATATATATATATATATATACAATTTACATTTATGTAATGAATCTCAACAATGAGCATATTTAGATAAACAGGCCAACTTTGAATTTAACGGAAAAACTAATTTCTAAAAAGACAATAAATATATAAAAGAAAATAGAATACTATAGGCTATAGCTGAACGAAATCAGTGCAATGATTTAATTAGTCTTATGAAAGAAAATTAAAAATAACAAATTCACTGACAAAAGTTTATATTTTGTTTTCAATTTGATTACACATTTCAAGCTACATTTTTATAATATATTCATTATGATAATGAACATGCAAGTGAATCCAAGTGAATTCACTGGTGGACTTGTCATGTCAGAAAACCCTATTTTACTCCTAAGTTTAAGCAAAGTACTCTCAATATTTGATTTCATAAAAAAAAATAATAAACAGACAATTCCTTTCAAAAACTGTGAGGGTTATGATACCCTCAATTTTGGTCTAAAAGTGTGTGCAGCCCATGTTAGCTGAAAATTGTGGCCAATTTTACTGTACTGTTACCCAGCAATTTGTGCCTAAAATTACCCTTTTCACAAAAGTCTAATTTTGTTTTATAAATGAAACCTTTTCATTTGAAAGAACATGTTATTGTTCATAAACCTGTGCTTTGTTGCTAAGCTTACACTGTAAAACTTTACTGTAAATTTACATTGTCTCGTTTTCTAACAGTATTATACTGTATTTTTATAAAACAAAAAAGTTATGTATATTTTGTAATTCGATTCTGCTTGAAACGCTGGTTCAAGCTTAATAAATAACAAATAATACAAAGTGATTCACAAAAAATCTCTTTCAATGGCACATACAAAAGGTAATGTTACAAAGACACTGACGTCGTTTCAGCATAAGTAATCTGATAAAGGAAGATCCAGTGTTAACTAAGTGATTTGTTGTCCAATTTTTAACAAAAATGCTATGCTGTCAGTTCTGTGATCGTTCTTTTGAATCAGCGTTAACATTTTGTCAGCACATGAAAATCCACAGTCATGTCCCTAATACTGATTTCAAATGTGGTGTTCCTGATGTAAAATGTACACTATTTTCAAGGCATATATATATTTAGGATCACAAAAAGAAGGCCAAGAATTTGTTGAGCAGTTAGCAGTTATAAGAATCAATCAATCAATCAATCATTTTTATTTTTTAACAACACAGGTTGCATCAAAGCACTGTACAGTATAATGTAGAAGAGTACAAGGGATGTATAATGACGAGAGTGACCAATTTCTTATTAAATGCAGAGAATAAGAATAAGAATAATCCTGCAACACTTTATATATATTTAAATAATATATTTATTAATTATATATATAAATAATATATTTATCATATATTTAAAGTGTAAGCGTTGTGCATATGGGCATTTTCCAGTTTTCAAAGTGATCTTCCTTATCCTTTTGTTAGTTGGGACTTTGTGCAGAGCAGGGCACAGGTGTACCATTATGATGTCGTTTGGCAAAGGGAGTGTAATTGGCAGCGTAATGGCGCACACTTGCCCTGCTTACTCCAAAATAATCCCTAACAAGATAAGGATGATCACTTTGATTTGGACTGTTCAGTACGTGATACATGAATCATTACACCTCTAGTTCTGGGGGAATATAAAAAGGTTTAGTGAAAAACATTTGTTAATGAATTTAATAAAACAACAGAGCTTTACATGTGAAGTTTTTATCAGTCTTGATTTCTCATGAATTGTCTGCTTTTCCTGGATGAATCGAAGAGAACTGCGTTGCTAATAAAGTGTGGAGACTGGTAGGTCAATAGCCAAAGTCATTATTTGATTAAGTTAAATACATTTAATGAAATTTGTCACGTCTTTGGACTTTTTGTTGTTGTTTTTGTCTTGTGCCACGTGTTCCGTGTGAACTACTTTTGTTAATATTGTCATTGTCTTCACCTGTGTCAAGTTAATTTAGTGATTTCCCGTTTGTATTTAAGTTCTAATTTGATCCTGTGTATTCGTCTTTATTATGCGTGTGGTTTTTGTCCTGCCTGCCTGCCTGTAAAGATATTGTTTATTTCATCTTGGAGAAGATTAAAGTGTTTTCGTTTACCTGATGCTTGTTGCATGTTGCATCACTTGACCCATTACAGTTTGCGTATCGTCCAAACCGCTCTACGGACGATGCTATCACCACAACCCTCCATCTCGCCCTCTCACATCTGGACTCAAAGGGAAACTACGTCCGAATGCTGTTCATTGACTTCAGCTAAGCATTCAACACCATCATCCCTTAGCAACTTATAGAGAAGCTAAGCCTGCTGGGCCTGAACACCTCTCTCTGCAACTGGATCCTGGACTTTCTGACAGGCAGACCTCAGTCAGTCCGGATCGGGAACAGCATCTCCAGCACCACCACACTGAACACTGGAGCTCCTCAGGGCTGTGTGCTCAGTCCACTGCTGTTCACTTTGCTGACTCATGACTGTGCAGCGATGCACAGCTCCAATCACATCATCAAGTTCGCTGATGACACAACCGTGGTGGGTCTCATCAGCAAGAACGACGAGTCAGCATACAGAGATGAAGTGCAGCAGCTCACAACTTGGTGTAGAGCCAACAATCTATCTCTGAACGTCAACAAGACAAAGGAGATAATTGTTGACTTCAAGCGAGCAAAGAGTGACCATTCTCCGCTGTCCATCGATGGGTCCAAGGTGGAGACCGTCAAGAGCACCAAATTCCTTGGTGTTCATCTGGCGGATAACTTCACCTGGTCACTCAACACCAGCTCCATCACCAAGAAAGCCCAGCAGCGCCTCTACTTCTTGAGGAGGCTGAGGAAAGCTCATCTCCCTCCTCCCATCCTGACTATGTTCTATAGGGGGACCATTGAGAGCGTCCTGTGCAGTTGCATCACTCCCTGGTTTGGGAATTGCACCGTATCGGATTGCAAGACCCTCCAAAGGATAGTGAGGACAGCTGAAAAGATCATTGGCGTCTCTTTGCCTCTATCACGGACATCTACACCACACGCTGCATCCGCAAAGCCCACAATATAGTACAGGACCCCACACATCCTCACACATTATTCACCCTCCTTCCATCTGGAAAGAGGTACCGGAGCAGTCGGGCCCTCACAACCAGACTGCTGAACAGTTTTTTCCCACAAGCCATCAGACTCCTCAATAACCACACCTGAATGGCCTTCCTGTCCCATAAGCATTCTTGCACGTCATTTTTATTGTTGTGCACCTCATATTTATTGTTGTTTGTATTTTGTGTTTTTGCACTAATTATGTTTTTGCCTTGCACTAATTTTGTCTTTGCACTGTTTGCACTAGTTTGCACACTGAGTTTGCACTCTACTCCCCTGCTGTTTGCACTAGTTCGCACACTTTGCACTTTATGTGGCTAAGACACTGTCTTAGCTCAATATGTGAAGTTCTTTTGTATTGTGTTGTAAGTGTGACTCCATGTAGCACCAGGTCCTAGAGAAACGTTGTCTCATTTCACTATGTACTGCACAGCTATATGTAGTTGAAATGACAATAAAAGCCACTTGACTTGATGCTCTCATGCTAACCACCACGTGACAGAAGAACCGACCGTACAAAAGTACTAGTATATAGCGGCGTTTATTCCCTTTTATTTTTGTCATGGATTCCCCCTATAACGACTCCAACTTCCTCATCCTCCTGCTGGAGCAGGAGGCTCTCTCTCTCTCTCTCTCTCTCTCTCTCTCTCTCTCTCGAGGGTTATATGGAGGACTTCCTCGCCCTCGTGAACGACTCGCGCTACCTGGACAGCTTCCTGTGCTCACTTTACTTCCGAGGACTAAACACCAACACAGGAGCAAAGCTGTCCGGGGACGGCCCTCGAAAGAGCATCGCCGCTTACATCGAGTGGGTGCTGGTGTACAACGATGTGAGGCCTGGATGAACAGATACGAACCATAAAATGAGGAATCGCTCTAAAACCAGGTCGTAAAACCGCGCATCCTCCGCACCCCGGACCATAAAGGCAATCAAGATGGTCTGCAGAGCGATGCAGAGTGCCGCAAAGTCTGCCAAATGTTTTCAAGAGACTGTCGCTGCAGTGAGCTTGGCCAATCCGTGCATACCCATGTCAAGATTGGGATGATTGAAACCGCAACATCTGGTCGACAGCCCGATAACCCGTTCTGTGCACTGACCTGGGACCAGTTCCACCAAGCCACCAAGTCAAAAGGTGATGAAACTCCCGCTGTGAATCAACGTGTGTTCAGGACAACCTTACACTTTCAACCCCCCCCCCCAGGGAGGTTTGCTCTGTCCCAACACACATTCCTTAAAAAGCACGCCTTTTCCTTTTCGCTACAACAAAGGAACTGCCAGGACACACGTAAAACTACTAAATGAACAATCTGAAATGCTTTCATTTCCAACAAATATAGGTTCAGTTGCAAATGACTGTTTAATAAATGTTTTGGGATGTATGTAGAAACCGCTGTGTAATCTTCAAATAATCTGCTAACAGATAGCGTTCCATAAGTGCTAGATAATGCATGTTTGATGTCAAGTTAAAAATAAAATAAGATTTTATAATTAGATTTTATAAGATAAAATATGCATGAAACCGAGTCAAAGCAGGCATGGACACGCCCTTCGACCTGGATTGGACAACTGCGCAGGGCACGGCCCAAAACTTGCACGTCAAAATGCAGGAACAGAGCTCTCTGAGTCGAGAAAGTTTTCGGAACCACCAGGAGTCGCAGGGGAATTCGGGTCGCTGCAGGAATTGCCAAGGAAACAGAGAAACTTTGGAACTTGGAGAAGTTAGAAGACTCTGGACGAGAACGACCCGATACCCTTGACTCCGGTCCACTCCGTTACATCACTCCACGGACACTCACTTACTTTTCTGTAACCAACTCGGTTCATCCAAAGCGAACCACCAATCTAGAGAGACTACATTCGAACGGCCCGGGAAAGCCCGACCGCGTCATCCCACGAGCCTGACCAATCAGCAAGCCGGGATTTCCCCAGACAAGCCGAGTGGTAAAACTACCTTTTCATCTCTTTACTGAATTGGCGCAGACACATATAAGCAAAGCTAAACCTAACTTTGCTTTGTTGGTGCTCTTAGTGCGATCTCAGAACTAGCTAACAGACTTTGGACAGACAATTATCCATTTTCCCTTCCAACCCGTGAATGTGTGTATGAATGTATGTGTATGTGTGTGTGTGTGTATGTTTAGTCTTCTCAGTGTAGTCTTGTCAATTAGTAGGTACTGTTTAATAAATTTTGTTTCATTATTACGAATTCTTGTTTGTGTGTTATGTGACTGGAAAGTTAAACTCATGCCCAGATCCATTGCTACCTGCTCGAGGTAAAGCTTAAACCAGATAAATGAGTGAAGTCCAAATGATTTATTTTGCTGATCACAGAGTAAATTCATATTGGTAACATACATTTAAATTGCCCTAAAACGCTGGACGTATTAGGTGATTTAAAGGTACATTGGAATTGCATACTAACGTGAATCTTTTAAGATTCAATTCCCCAAACTTGAATTAAGAGCTAATTCAAGTGATAATTCATAATTATCATAATTAATAAAAGGGTATAATACTACAACGACTAAGCCTGAGCCCGCCGATGGCACAGTTGTGGGGTTTGGCACGACCACGGAACCATCGCCGAAGAGAGCGACAGAGCCGTGGAGCGCCACCGGACCCAAGCCGACTGCAACAAACCAGGTGCGTGAGCCGGCAACAGAGCTCGCCATGGAGGAGACAGCCGTGTGCAATGAGAGCGCGGAGTGCAGCCCCTGCGCTCATCCTCAGCTCACCATCTGGTGCTCGCCACGGGTCTGCCGGTCTCCATCGCCGTCGTGGGTGGAGAATCCCTTGCCTCACCATCCCACCTCCGAGTCCCGGACTCCACCTCGGCTCGTGAGACCCGCCGGCTTCCCCAGGCTTCCACCAGTTTCACCAGGCTCCATCGCCCCTCCGGCTCCGCCTTGGTCCGCCGCCACAGGATTCCACTCTCCGGCTTCGCCATCCTCCATGCCTCCAGCTTCGCCGCCCATCCATCCTCCAGCTCTGTTAGGCTCCTCCTTCTCCAGCTCCAACTCAGTCCTCTATCGCCTGGCACTGCGTCCTTCTCCTCCCTCCGTCTCAGCATCGGTCGCCGAAGCCTGCGGCATCGCCTAGTTCCTCCAGCGCCTCGGCGCTACCCTGGCTGTTCGGCTCTCCACCTCCACCTCAGTCTCTCTCACCACCTGCTCCGGCGCCGCTGGTCGGCCCCATGGAGTCGATGGCCGCTCCTCCTCCATGGCTCCTCCTCCGTCGGCGCCACCATGGATCCTCATGGCTGGGCTCTGGATCTCCTCCTGCTCTGGACTCCTCCTGTCTCCTCCCTGGCTCCTTCCTCCGTCTGCACCTCCTGGACTTCTTCTGCTTACCCTCCTGGGGTCCAGTCCTCCACCAGAACCTCCTCCCGAGCTCCTGTTTTTTATTTTGTTTTTACAGTGCGAGGAGGACGTACCTTCTGGGAGGGGGCGATATGTCATGTCTTTGGACTTTTTGTTCTTGTTTTTGTCTTGTGCCAGGTGTTCCGTGTGACCTACTTTCGTTAATATTGTCATTGTCTTTACCTGTGTCAAGTTAATTTAGTGATTTCCCATTCGTATTTAAGTTCTAGTTTGATCCTGTCTATTCGTCTTTATTATGTGTGTGGTTTTTGTTTGCCGACCTGTCTGACTGTAAAGATATTGTTTATTTCATCTCAGGGAACATTAAAGTGTTTTCGTTTACCTTATGCTAACCACCTCGTGACAAAATTAAATATTGTATTACATTACATTTTCAGTTAGGTTTTTTTTTTTTTACCAACTCCTATCATATACAACCAGAAAATTAGGAATATCTGTCAAGTGGAATTATCAATGATACTTCAATGCAAATCTTTTTTCCTGTTGTAACTAACTTTAGCTCTGCCTCCAGACTATTTCATTAATTAGGAAATTGCTTGTTATAAATGTATTAGAAATTTAATATTACAGTATCTCTTTTAATTCTCAGTATCAGTTTTAATAGTTGAGCAGATATATGTATGGTCCACTAAATAAATATCACATAGAGCCCACAGTCCTCTTTTAATTAATAATAATAATAATAATAATTATTATTATTATTATTACTATTAATTTTCAGGTCTTCACTAAGCAGCCAACAGTGGATGTTGAGCACAGAAGGTTAGGGGGTCATGTGTGAAGGAGCACAGCCCAACTTTGTCTCTGGCCTTGCAGCACTGTTTGCATCATTCTACAATTTCAACCTCTAGTATCAAGAAGAAGCAGCTTGCACCTTGAGTTTGCTCAGAGGTTAGACATTATCATATTTTACATTCATATACACTATAATGCCCATAGGATTGGGTCACCCCTTTTGATGAACAGATATGACTACTTTGGTAATTTCCATGAGTGCAAACGTTAATATTTATGAATAGAATGAAATTCTAGGAAATTGTATGACAGAACCCTTTTCCATTCTAACATGACAATGTCTCTGTGTATAAGCAAAATACAATTATTAATTCAATCATTGTGGAGGAACTTGACTTGTCTGCAAAGAGCAAAGAGTCATGTCAGCTGGACACCTGGTGTGACTTGAAATACAGACCCTGAGCCAAAAACTCATCACCAAACACAGAAAACTTGTATATACACTATATGGACAAAAGAACTGCTGAACTGGGACACCCCTTCCTTAGAACAGAAAAAGGCTCTTCCAAAACAGCGGCAACAAAATGGAAACATAATTAGTGTTTACTAATTGTATTATCATTTCTGCTGTAACAGCTTTGGAAGTGTCTAAAATAACTGCCCCCATATGTACAAGTCATTGGTGTTTGTTGATGAGTTTTTATCTCAAGGACTGCATTTAGAGTCAAACCAAAGGTGTCTAGTTGGCATTGTGACTGTCTGACTCATTGACTCATTATGCTCTCTGCAGACCAGTCAGGTTCATCCACACTGACACAATCAGTCATTTCTTTTTTAACCTTGCCTCATACACAAAGACATTGTCATGTTACAATAGAAAAGGGTCCTGTCCAAACAATTACTATAAAATTAGATAGTGCACACAATTCCCTAGAATATCGCTATATGCATAAATATTAAGGTTTGCACTTATGGAAATGATTAAAGTAGTCAGAGTAGTCACCCATTACTTACAATATAGTTTATGTTAGAGTGAATGGTCTCACTAACCTTGTATTGACAGTATTTATAAAGAACTTCACAAATAATTTATTCACTTGATTGTAGGCCTAAAAGATATGTATTGAAGTTTCATATAATGTAGTCATGTAAGCACATTATGCTTACACAAGTGTTGCAATTAAATAAACATATTAAAGTGTATTAAAGGTTTGGACTGGACACAGGATAATCTTTGTTTGAAGTGCAATGTGTATTGATACTGCATTTCTATTGATACTGTGATCTAACCTTATTGGGGGGTGACAAATAAACAATATTGTTAATAAATTATGTGATAAATATAAAACAAAGATGTATCTGGCATAAATAATGGTAAAATGTTGTTAAATATGACACATTTGGTTGGTTTTCAAATAATATGTTTTTTTGTATTATTCATCATCAAACCATCCTTGTTGTCCAGTCCTAATTGATCTATGTAATCATCCCGAGATTGCATTTAAGGGAAAAATCCAATTTAACAAAATGTGTTTTTTAGACGTTTTCTTGATATATGTCACAAACACACCCGCAAGATCACCGTCTCCCACGCCAATCACCCGCTCATCATCACCTGAATTCTAACCACCTGTTCACCACACCTGTCAGTAATCAACTCACTCCCATATATACACCGGAAGCCCAGTCGTTCTTCGGCTGGGATTGAAGTTACGACCTCACGCTTCTGTCTGCACGTTCGCTAGCTACCCTCCTGCAGAATACCCCTTCTGACTAGGACTTCCCACACTTGAGTATTTCCTGTTGTGTTTACGTTGTTTTGAGCAAATGTTTGCTCGGCGTTTCGCCGCTCCTAAGTTTATTAAAAAGTTCAAGTATTCTCCTGTCTGCCTGCCTCGTCTCTCCTCAAACCGTGACAGAATACCAGCCCCGAATTAAAGACGAAATGGAGGAAAACGCTAACGCGGAACCTACCAGCTCGCCGAATCCACTGCACGAGTTCGCCGCAGCTATCCACGCGGCTTTTTCCTGACCCACTGCAGCTCCTACATGTCCCATCGCTCGACCGTCCACCATACCCGTGAGAGGAAACCTGTAACGGCTTTGTGCTCCAATGTTCTCTATATTTGGAGTCACAGGCTCACCAACTCGCCTCCGAAGCAGCGAAAGTGACCTTCATAATCGCGCTGTTACAAGGACGAGCGCTGCAGTGGGCGGAAGCCCTCCATTCAGCCGGAAACCCCGTCGTCAACTCGGCTACTGTCTTCTTGAATCATTTAAAAGAGGTATTTGGACCCATTACTTCACTTCTGTCCATACATGATGAACTGCTTAACCTCCGCAGGCAGACGCAGAATTCACGACTACGCCATCCAATTCCAACTCTGGCGGTAGCTAGTGGCTGAACGAGCCGGCGCTGCTCGCCGCATTCGCCGGGATTACAGCCGAAGCTTCGCCAACAAATGGCGATTTATTACGACACGGTGGGACTAGAAACCTTTATTAACAAGACGATCCGCATTTCTCAACACCTCAACGCCTGTATTGAGTCACGTCTACCGCCAGAGCTACCTATGTCACCATCCGACGAACCCATGATCACAGACACCTATCATCTCACTCCCTCCGAACGCACCCGCCGACTTGCTGCCAACCTGTGCCTGTACTGTGGACAACCGAATCACCGCCTCAACACCTGCCCTGTCCGGCCCCCACGCCCGGCGGTGAGTACGATTCGCTTCACTCCCCAAGTTACCAACCTACCACATATTTTTGGTCAACTGATCCATGCCAACCGCCTCTTCCCAGTGTATATCCTCGTGGACTCCGGCGCTGCCAGAAACTTCATCTCCTCAAAGACCCTCCACAGATACCAGATCCCCTCTCACTCAAATGACACTACCTACAGCATCAGCACCATCCAGGGAACCCCGCTGGGCCGGGGCCGCGTACACCGCACCACACCACCTCTCACCCTTCAGATCGGTCAGCTTCATCTGGAGGAACTCCAACTCCTCGTCCTAGAGGACGCCGTGGTGGATGTCGTGCTCGGGAGACCCTGGTTGGAGCAACACCAGCCTGACATCCTCTGGAAAACCGGTGAAATCCTAAAATGGAGTGTTTCCTGTTTCCAAAACTGTTTGAGGAATCTACCCCTGCCTGTTTGTAATTTTCCTTCCATACCTGTAGGATCCACTTCAGTGGAAAGTCCAGAGCCCGAGCACGACACACCAATTCCCGAACCGTACCAGGATTTCCAGGATGTGTTCAGCAAGTCGGTGGCTACTCACCTTCCTCCACACCGGCCATGGGATTGCGCCATCGACCTACTGCCAGGTGCCAATCTTCCCAAAGGTCATGTATACCCCTTATCGGTTCCGGAGAGGGCGGCGATGGAGGAGTACGTGGAGGAGGCCCTCCAACAAGGTTTCATTCGTCCATCTACCCCGCCAGCCGCATCCAGCTTCTTCTTCGTGGCCAAGAAAGATGGTGGCCTCCGACCCTGCATCGACTAATGAGCCCTCAACTCCCAAACCGTCCAAATTTGCTTATCCACTTCCTCTCATTCCTGCCGCTTTGGAGAACCTTTGTGGAGCCACCGTCTTCACAAAACTCGACTCCGCGCCTACAATCTTATTCGCACCCGCAGGGGTGACGAATGGAAAACAGCGTCTCATCACTCCCACCGACACTACGAATATCTTGTCATGCCGTATGGCCTCGCCAACAGTCCCTCAGTGTTCCAGGATTTCATGAATGAGATCTTCCGAGACATGCTAAACCGATTCCTCATCATCTATATTGACAACATCCTCATTTACTCCCCTGATCGACCAACTCATCGCCTACACGTACGTCAAGTCCTAACCCGCCTGAGATACCACCACCTCTACCTCAAACTGGAGAAATACACTAATCCTGTTCTTCCTCCCTCCACAGACCCGAACCACCCCCGCCTCCCGAGATCGAGCCCACCGAGACCATCTACCGGGTACAGGAAATCCTTGGCTCTCTGCGACGGGGCGGCCGCCTCCAGTACCTAATTGACTGGGAGAATTTTGGCCCAGAGGAACGGTCATGGGTAAACCGCAATGACATCTTGGACCCAACACTCCTCCGAGACTTTCACCAGGCCCATCCGGAATGCCCAGCTCCACGTCCCCGTGGCCGTCCCCGTCGCCGTTCGAGGGGGGGTAGTGTCACAAACACACCCGCCAGATCACCGTCTCCCACGCCAATCACCCGCTCATCATCACCTGAATTCTAACCACCTGTTCACCACACCTGTCAGTAATCAACTCACTCCCATATATACACTGGAAGCCCAGTCGTTCTTCAGCTGGGATTGAAGTTACGACCTCACGCTTCCGTCTGCACGTTCGCTAGCTACACTCCTGCGGAATACCCCTTCTGACTAGGACTTCCCACACTTGAGTATTTCCTGTTGTGTTTACGTTGTTTTGAGCAAATGTTTGCTCGGCGTTTCGCCGCTCCTAAGTTTATTAAAAAGTTCAAGTATTCTCCTGTCTGCCTGCCTCATCTCTCCTCAAACCGTGACAATATAAATCCTGAATGTGGATCAAAGGCCAAAAAAGGGAAAGTAACTTTAAAGAAAACTGGACATGTTTTACAAAAATAGTACAGCACTGTTAACTCACAGGTCTAAATATGTTCACATTGAGCAATTTGCTTGTGTTTTTGCCTAAAAAAAATAAAACATTGTAAAACTCAGAAATTGTTGTATTCTACTTCCTGTTGTGACCAGTAAGCATTTTTTAATGTACTTTATTCAGTTGAAGAGTACAGAATGAAAAACACTAACTACAGTATTCCCTTTAGGGAAAATTACTGTTGTAAGGGTCCCCCTTTTCCTGCAGAACGGAATCCAGAGGCCCTGGTCGAAGGTCAATGCGTGTTCAGTCTTTTTTTTGCATTTCGTTAAAAATCACTAATATTTGTTAATCTTTTGTTTCCAATTGTAGAACTGACCGTATACATAATTTTATCTGACTCCAATCTTTTGTGATTTTATATTTATTAAAATGTAACTGCTGATCCCTCTAGTTGTGATTAAATTTGGATCATTAATTAACTATAATATTTCCTAGTTTGGCCAGAACAGACTCAAGACACATCTGGGCTAGTCCAGGTCTTAGTCAGAGGCTACCCCGTAGATCGCTTACCTTAATGCAGCCATCTCCTCGATAAACTCAAAAAGAGTAATTTTTTATGCGTTAGTAATAGCATGCTAAGCCATTTTCGTGGCCAGAAGTCAAGATCTCAAGACGGCTCCATCCATCGATCGTTGATCTGACTCACCCTAGCATGCCAACAATGCGGAAAACCTCAGAAGTTAACCAAGATTAACATTTATTTTGCCAGGCAAGAACAGTTTCCAAATTGGTATAATTGATAAACATTTGCACAACTGATCAGCAGTACAAAAATAACACAAAACAAAATAAAACAAACTTAAAAGGTCAGTATGCCTGGTCTCTAAAAAGTACATAGTGTAGTGTATGAAGACACACACCACACTATGGGCCGATCTGGCTACAGAATCGCGCCTTGTTGTGTTTTGTCACTTTCCTTATATACTCAGACTGATACTTCTTAATCTTTTCCATAATATAAGTGATTACTGGGGGTGTTGTTTACTCTCTTTTTGAAGTTCTTTTGTTCCTTTGGATATCCCTTCTCAGATCAGTCTTAATGCATGTACAGGTTTTGATTCACCTGCTTACAGTCCTTCCCTGGTCCATTGGGCCAAACTCTGAGTGGTGCCTAAGGGACCATGAGGAGGTGAACTCAGTCCGATGTCTACAGCCAAATTGTTGTCGGAGCAGGCTGCGCTGGTTGAGGGTGTGTGAGGGCAGAGTAGTCACCTGAAAGAACAACATTAAAGCAAGCCCTGTAGAAATTACATCAGCGATATGTACAGTCTCTTTAAATATCGACCGTCTCTGCATTTAATAAGAAATTGGTCACTCACATTATACATCCCTATCATTGTACTCTTCTACCTTATACTGTACAGTGCTTTGATGCAACCTGTGTTGTTAAAAGCGCTATATAAATAAAAATGATTGATTGAAATGATTGATGTTCTTCCAACTTTGATAATCGCATCGAGATTCTTCATTCCTCACCTACTCTGCTGCTATCTTTTCCCTGTGAATTTGTGTGGTTTCGTCTAATTCTTAGCCCCACCGGATTTCTCCGGTCTAACAATGAGTATTCCGACTCATTCTACAAATGTGCCTATATGGGGGGCGTGTACACTTTCCCTTCACACTTCTAAAAGGCAAAAAAGAATTGACTTACCACAGCAGCTGAAGAATAGAGAAGAAGCTCAAACCTCTTCTTGGAGCTCGCGCTGAAAAGACCTTCTCCGACAGAAGATCACAGGAGATCACGTCGGGGTCACCAACTGTAACGGTCCCCCTTTTCCTGCAGAACGGAATCCAGAGGCCCTGGTCGAAGGTCAATGCGTGTTCGGTCTTTTCTTTGAGTCTCGTTAAAATTTGAGTCTCGCTAATATTTGTTAATCTTTTGTTTCCAATTGTAGTACTGACCTTATACATAATTTTATCTGACTTCAATCTTTCGTGATTTAGTTATATTTATTAAAATGTAACTGCTGATCCCTCTAGTTGTGATTAAATTTGGATCATCTAGTTGTTTACTCTTTTTGACCCTTCTCAGATCAGTCTTAATGCATATACAGGTTTTGATTCACCTCCTTACACTGTACATAAACTGTACATAGTACTAGACTGTTAATTCTGTTTACAGTAGTAGTTCTGTAAAAACACAGTAAGTGGCTGGCAACCCAATTTCCTTACAATTTATTCCCTACAAGCTTCATGTAACACTCTGCCCTCCCTTCTTCTTCTTCATCAAAAACCGAAAAGCGATTTTCATTAAAATATATGATGGTACGACCTTATTTAGCTGACTTAACACTGCACCTTTTTTTTTATGATTGCACTGAGTGAACAGATGTTTTGAAAAGCCCTGATTAAAATATATCTTTCTATATTTACTTTAAAGGAAAGGGAAGAAAAACCATTTAGATTTGGCCTTATGTTAATGTAAATACTATACTGTAGTATTAGAATTTCACCAAGCCAGCCTTCTTGGTAGTCCTCCCTCTACAAATGTGCAAAGCCATCCCTAGGTTCTGTCTCAGTTAGATTTTGACCCTATCCACACCGGTGGCCTTCTGGTCAAATACTATAGCCCTGGTCCTTTTTTTGATCCGCCGCTCAGGCTCATTTGAAGAATCTCAATTTAGTGGCCAGGTAGTTGTAGGTCTTTATTCAGCAGGGCACCCGATACAGTTTGACCTCTATGAAAATTTTCTAATATCATTTAGACTTTAATGTGGGTCAGCTTATTATAGTGCATTTATAACTTCTCCGATGGCCGCCTGATGCCTCAAGATGGCCGCCCCGTAATTTGAGCCGCTGCTCATGATGTTCTGAGCCGCTAGTTGTTTGGCGCCGCCTGTGATCCGTAGTTGATGACCCTTCTCAAGATCTAAAGTGCTTGATGAAGGTTGTTGAATAATTTGCCCATTTGGATTCTCTAGTCGAGATGGAAGTTACTTTTGGACTTAGACTGCACCTTAATTGCTGTTTACAGTAGTAGTTCTGTAAAACACAGCTCCGTTGAGTGGCTGGCAACCTGCAATTTGCTATTCCAGTGCTACTCCACACTCCAGTGTTGGCGCCTTCAAAACAGTCCACTTGCTCCTGCCCTCCCTGGTAAAACCTCCAGTTCTTCTTCAAAGCCTCAAAAAAACTGTAGTGCCCTCGTGGCTTTTCATTAAAAAACCCAGCATATGATGGTTCATTAAAGGATCCCTCAGCTTCACATATTTAGCTTCCCTTAGGCTCTCTCTCTCCACAAAACCACCAAGCGCCATAACACTGCACCATTATGATTTACTGATCTCATTTGGCCCTAACACTGCAGATGTTTGTTTTGAAAAGCCCTGATTAAAATATATCTTTCTATATTTACTTTAAAGGAAAGGGAAGAAAACCATTTAGATTTGGCCTTTTATGTTAATGTAAATAAAATGTTAGCTGTATATAGCCGTAGTATATGATAATGTTCTAATACTATGTAGTATACTACTTTAATGTCCTAATATTAAATATAATTTAGACAAATAAATAAAAGGCTCCCATTTCAAAACAAAACTTTTATTATATGACTGAGAAAGAATATAATAGGTTATTATCAGAAGTGCTCCGTGAGTTCTGCTGGATTGTTTTTTAAGTAGAAAAGTTGTGGGGTGCAAGGGTGGAATTTAAGAGCATCTTAAAGTGCTTGATGAAGGTTGTTGAATAGTGCATTTTTTCTCCTGGAGCTGTCAAAGTTAACAGAACCTGCCCAGTTCTGATAAAGGTTGAGATTAATTAACCTTTTAAACAAAAGAACAGTGAAACAATCTGCTCTTGGTTCTCCATCTGGTCCTGTTGAGTCCAAAACAGTTTATCCTTGGTTTCTACTGAAACTTGATTTAGAATACATCTGGAAGGATTACTCCCTGCATCAGAGACCAGTGAACATGATTATTGTGATAAGAATGGCAAGTGTTTTTTTCATTTTCGCAACCTTTTGTTTTGGCAATCTCAATTAGATTGATGTCATGACAAAGGACATGATGTGTTAGGAGGGTGAGAAAATGCTGAATAAACTTGATTACTTCAAATTTTCACAATGGACCATCAAAGTTGTGACCATTGGGTTGTTTGTTAATCCTACAGATACTGACCCCACTAATGAATGATCTGGATTGCTTTGTAGGTTGAGAGTCCGGACAGTCAATGGTGTAGTGGCTACAGAATGAACGGCAAAAAGAGCAGACTGAGGAAATGACCACATTTCATTCAGCACATCCTCCTCTGGCATGATCCTACAGCTGCCACTGCCCCTGCACGCAGGGTTTCGCCTCTGCCTGCTCATCGCCAAGGGCACTCCTCGCAGCAACAACATCCACTCCACCTCATGCTGAGACCCCATCAAGGCCAACAATGCCACTCGTGAATAGTTTGAATGTGTGGATGTCACTACCCAGTCCTAGCTGGCTTATCCTGACGATTCAGCTCAGCTATGGGATTCAATTCACCCAGTGACCTCCCAGGTTCAGTGGCATTTTCAATACTTCTGTGGCAACCCAGAATACTCCTATCTTGTAAGAGGAGATTTGTCCTCCTGGCAAAGGATGCAATTGAGCCGGCCCCTCCAGCCGAAGTGGAGAAAGGGTTTTATAGCCCCTACTTTATTGTACGCAAGAAAGGGGTGGCCCTTGACCGATCCTGGATCTGCGAAGTTCTGAACTGGCCCTGCGCAAGCTTTTGTTCAGAAGGCTTAAGGCTTATACAACATCAGGATGCTCCTGAGGCATAAGGCTTCCACAGTTGTAGTCACGCTGCTTGGTTTGCTTCATATGAAACATGCAAGCAGAGGTTGGCCCACTGGATAGTGAATGCCATCACCTTGGCGTACCAGGGGTACCTTGCCCCCTAGGGTAAGAGCTTACTCCAAACCGGGCGGTTGCCTCCTCCTTTGCGCTGGTGCATGGTGCGCCTCTGGGTCTCGGGATGGAACTGACTCAAACAAATAGCATGCCTTATGCAGGATTGTGCTCTTTGTTGAATCACATTAATATGTTTAAGAGCAGGACAGCGGACCCACTGAATAATTTTTAGAGGCTCCTGGGGCATATGGCAGCTGCAGCGGCAGTCACATTGTTGAGACTCCTTCATATGAGACCACTTCAACACTGGCTTCCTGGCTGAGTCCCAAGATATGCATGGAAACACGGTACTGACCAGGTCCAAGTGACACCAGCCTGCCTCTGGAACAGGTCTCCAGGCATGCTGTGATCTACACAGATTCCTCCACCACCATTTGCTGGGATACGCTAGACAGGCTTGCGGGCCAGCGAGTGCTTCAGACAACACTGTAACCATTGTGTACATCAACCGTCTCAGAGGTTTTGCGCCCCTGTTGCATGTCACAACTCACCCACCACATACTCCTTTGGAAACAGAAGCATCTGAAGTCACTTTGTGCAATTCACATTACAGGCCTGTAAAACCAGGCCTGTCCCAAGTTGCACTCCCCAGAAAGTGGTGACTCCAATCCTAGAATGGCTCAGCTGATTTGGAGTCATTTTGGAGAAGCCCAGGTAGACCTGTTGGCCTCTCTAGAAAATGCTCATTGCCAGTTGTTCTTCTGCTGACCCCAGGCCCTTCTCCAGTATGCAAGCTTAGGGAGGATGAGTAGTAGGTCCTGTTAATGGTGCCTTATTGACCCACTCAAATCTGCTTTCCAGAACTCATGCTCCTCGTGATAGCCCTTCCTTGGCCAATTCCTCTGAGGAAGGATTTACTGACTCAGAGGCAGGACACCCTGTGGACACGCTGGACAGGACACTGGAAGGGGCAGCAGTCATGGCACTTTGGTCACCAGCTCAGCATTGCACACTCTACCTTTCTTATACTCACACTGTCTCACACAGTGGCAGTTGCATGCAATCAGCGCATGCCAATGTGCATTGGCTCAATTTAATACACTCAAAGTCCATTAAACTTTAAGTCTCCATTCCCTCCTTTAGGGAATAAGGTTTACATATGTAACCAAGACTTTTCTTTCTAAAATATAGGCTAAATCAACTGCACAGTAAGGTGGTGCTTATGCTGAATGGCAGACTGTATGTACTATTTAAATTGAGCAGTGCAACTTTTTATGTTTCTTTAACTATATTTTTATTTTGGTAATGAACAGGTTGCGCTGTCAAGTTAACAAATATGCTGTATGTGCTTATGCACCAGTGTGTGTAGTACTTCTGAAAGAACTATATAAAGATGAATAATGAAAATGAGAAAAAGAGAGAGATCACTACAGTGATGACAGTGCATAATAAAAGCCCATGCCTATATCAAAACCTCAGCGCTTTTCATAATAGAAGAAAATATGATCAACAGGCTATTTAACACTCTCTTATTCTATACAATTCAAATGTTGAAGTGTCCACACTGTGACTCTCAAAACACATATTTTTTGTAGAAAAAAGATAAGATACTCAGAATGTACATATAAGCACCAAATTATATGTGACATTTTCATAAGTATTTACCCTTAACAATTAAATAAATTAATTAAATTGACCATACAAGAAACACTGTTCAATCCCCTTATCTGATGTACTTCATTCAATAACGACATATACAAGATTACATGGGATGATGTCATGACATAGGTACGCCAAGCAAAAATAATATATTTAATGAATGCACGTAACATTTTTTGAGCACATATAGGAATTTAAAATCTTAGATTAGATCTTGGACTGGAATCGTAAGTGTTAAAAGAGATGATCGCTTGAGACAGAAGGGGGCAGCACCGTGTAATTGGATTTAAAACTGGACAAGCAGAAGACGAGCAAGAGAAGAGGTTTGAGTGCCTGCATTGGTGTTTGTGACACAGGTACTTTGCATTTGGTTGAGGTGGCTTATAGTGAACATACAGTCCTGTACAGTGCAGTCGGGAAACGAACAGCGTGAGTCACCACTGGGATTGCTTTCAATCTGGACTGGTTTGAGCGCGGATGTTGGACTCCTTTTGTAATTGAATGTAATAAAGAACTTGTATTTGAGCTTTTCATCTAGTGTTTTACACTGTTCCACCCTTGACATGGACCTGTTCATTAGTGAGTTCTTGGGGTCTCAGTTCATACCCTAGGTGGCGTAGTCGGTTGAAATCACTATTCAACATTAAATTGACTTAGTGTCATTCTACCGCTTGGCAAAAAAAAAAAAAAAAAAAAAAATATATATATATATATATATATATATATATATATATATATATATATATATATATATATATATATATATATACAAATAATACTTGTTTCACTTAAACTGAAGTACAAGAGATTTCTAAGCTTTATTTAACTTTTTGTAGGCCAGTCATTTTTGACATGAAACGCCAAGGGTTTTTTGTTATTTATTGGTGAAACATTTATTTGTTAAATTAACATTGACACTCTACATAGTGCAAAACTGACTGGTGTAAATTTTATAGATACGTCAATGAACTTAAAAACAAAAAATAATCATTTAATCACAAACATTGCCAGGAGCTATACTGTACTGAAACACAAGATATGCAGTTTCGTAAACATCCAAAAGTTAATTAGAACACTAAAACAAAAAAACTAAAAAAATTAAATAAAAATTAAACAGATGATAAAACTGGCAGGTAAATAAAGTGTGATTATGTAACAGTCAGGTGTGAAAGAGGTAATATATATATATATATATATATATATATATATATATATATATATATATATATTGTTTGTTAAAAGGACACAAGTTTAAGTGAACTTCAAGACCTTTTGGGGTGATTATAGTGAAATATTACTAGAATAGTAAATATTCAATTAGACACAATGTTAAAAATATATTATCCATGTATCTGTCAATTACCCATACACATGGACTAGACGGTATACACAAATAGCTTTAGTACACATTCTGAGATGTTTACTTTCTGTTGTTTTGTGTTATATATAAAAGTAGCTAAACTACAAAGATTGATTCACTTAATAAAGAAAACATGGAAAATATGTGAGGTCACTGGCTACATTTGCAATCATTCATCCATAATAATGATGTCTATAAAAGTCGAAATACTTTATTAGGTGCATTTGGCAGATGCTGTTGAGATTAGTCTTGGGATGCTTCAGTTTCTTTACGTACTCCTGTGTTTCATTCAGCTTCAAGCACAGGCAGAGAACACTCCTTGTCAGATAATGGGTGAACCTAAGGACCCTCTGCTTTTCAAGGAAGGAGACATAACTATCGGAGCACTTTTTCCAGTACACAGCATAGAGACATTATCTTCATTCAAGTTTACACAAAAACCTCAGTTACTATCATGTACCAGGTCTGTTATAATATGTGAAATTTAGTACATTTCTTTTACAAATATGCATTTCTTTTACTTCAAAATGGTCTTTATCTGTTTATTTATTTAGTTGCTGTTTGCTGGTTTAATGTTTTCACAGTGTCAATCTGAGAGATTTTCACTAGCTCAAATCATGATCTTTGCCATTGAAGAGATTAATAGAAGTGAAAGTTTGCTTCCAAATGTGTCTATTGGCTACAAAATTTATGATACCTGTAGTTCAAGAATGTCTTCTATGAGTGCAACTATGGGACTAATGAATGGTTTAGAGTTTGTAGCACGGGACACATGCAGTGGAAATTCTCCTATACATGCTATTATTGGGGAAACAGAGTCCTCCGCCACAGTAATTTTGTCCAGAACTACAGGACCTTTTAAAATTCCAGTGGTAGGTGGAAAATAAGACTTTTTTTTCACCTTTCACCTTTCATATTAACAATTTCACTGTTTCTTCTTATCTGTCTCTCTTTTTAAGATTAGTCATGCTGCCTCCTGTGAATGTCTTAGCAATAGAAAAGATTACCCATCATTCTTCAGGACTATTTCTAGTGATTATCACTGGCAGGCAGAGCGCTTGCATATATAGTTAAGCACTTTGGCTGGTCTTGGGTTGGAGCTGTGAACAGTGACAATGACTATGGGAAACAATGGTATGGCCATATTTCTCAACACGGCTCAGAAGGAAGGGATCTGTGTGGAATACTCAGTGAAATTCTACAGAACAGAGTATGAAAAACTCAAAAGTGGTAGACACAATAAAAAAGGCACAGCAAAAGTGATTGTTGCATTTATTTCATTTCTTGAGATGAGCTTATTAATTGAACAGCTAAGTTTTCAGAACATTACGGGCCTCCAACTAGTCGGTGTGGAGGCATGGACAACTTCAAAAGTTTAATCACTCCAACAACCTTTCATGTTCTGGGAGGTTCACTGGGGTTTGCAATGAGAAAATCAATATCGAAGGTTTTGCTGATTATGTTATAAAAACATTCTGGGACACAGCTTTACCCTGCTCACGGAGTGAAGGTAATGATTCTCAAATCAAAGTAAATTGCAGCAGATATCAGGATCTGCTTGTGTTGAAAAATTACAATGAAGATGTGCCTGAGCACAGATTTTCAAGCAACGCTTTATAAAGCAGTTTATGCTGTGGCTCATTCAGTGCATGTTCTACTCAAATGCAGACAACAAAAAGGTTGTGAGAAAGGCCTGACAATACAACCACAGCAAGTATGTAAAAATATATATTTTTTTAATATTTACATGTATTTACATGTATGTTCATGTAATTAATATACAAATATATTTATATCACTTTTTTTTTAAAATGTAGGCATGCATGTGTGTGTATTTACATATACATAATACATTTTCACAACACACAAGCATATATTATGTAACCAAAAAAAAAGGTTTTATTTTGCATATGAATAATCACAAGTAATCATTGACAGCACTAAAATAAATAAATACATACATAGATACAGAATTGATCTGAATAGTTAAAGATAAAGACTAAATTATTTCTGGTTGACATTGTATAACAATTTGTCAGTTACATCTGATATGTCTTTTTACTAGGTGGTTGAGGCTCTGAAAAAGGTAAATTTCACTGTAAAGTTTGGAGATTATGTTTGGTTTGACAGCACTGGTGCAACAGTAGCCCAATATGAAGTTGTGAACTGGCAGCAGGACTCAAATGGATCAATCCAATTTAAATCTGTGGGATACTATGATGCCTCACTCCCCTGACCAGCGCTTTGTGGTTAAGACTGAAAATATAATCTGGACTGGAGGACAGCTGAAGGTAAATGGCAATAACAAAGTTTGTTCAGTGTTTAAACTGGGTAGCCATAATGCCAAAATCATACATATATGCATAATACGCATGAGAGTAATTTCACATAATAAAATTTCTCAATGTAAGCCAAGGTCTGTGTGCAGTGAGAGCTGTCCTCCAGGCACTAGAAAGGCTGCACAGAAAGGAAGACCTGTCTGCTGTTATGACTGTATTTCATGTGCAGAAGGAGAAATCAGTAATGAGACAGGTAATCTTCAGTTCATCTCAAAGTTCCAAAGAAAATTGGTTAGTTGCTCTTTTGTGGTCTTCTTCTGCTCTTCAGGGTGCAGTTTTTATGAAACGAGTTCATAAATAATTTTATGTATGTATGTATCTATCTGTCTATCTATCTATCTATCTATCTATCTATCTATCTATCTATCTATCTATCTATCTCTAACCATAGTAAAAACAACTTCCTTTCCAGATTCAAATAACTGCAAGCAGTGTCCAGGGGAATACTGGTCTAATGATGAGAAAAAAATAAATGTGTGCTAAAGGCTATAGAGTTTCTGTCATTCACAGAAGTTATGGGTATAGTGCTAGTCTTTTTCTCACTGTTTGGAGTAGGAATAACTGTATTGGTGGCCATCCTGTTTTACAGTAAGAAAGACACCCCCATAGTAAAAGCCAACAACTCAGAGCTGAGCTTCCTGTTGCTCTTCTCATTATGTCTATGTTTCCTCTGTTCACTTACTTTCATTGGTCGGCCTACTGAGTGGTCCTGTATGTTGCGTCACACAGCATTTGGGATCACTTTTGTTCTTTGTATCTCCTGTGTTTTGGGAAAACAATAGTGGTGTTAATGGCCTTTAAGGCTACACTTCCTGGAAGTAATGTCATGAAATGGTTTGGGCCTGCACAACAACGACTAAGTGTTTTTTCCTTTACACTTATACAAGTTCTTATCTGTGTGCTTTGGCTTACAATGTCTCCTCCATTTCCTTACAAAAATATGAAATATTATAAGGAAAAGATCATTCTTGAGTGCAGTCTGGGTTCTACTATAGGTTTCTGGGCTGTGCTGGGTTATATCGACCTACTGTCTGTCTTGTGTTTTATTCTGGCTTTTTGGCTCATTAACTGCCTGATAACTTTAACGAAGCCAAATTCATCACATTCAGTATGCTCATATTCTGTGCTGTATGGATCACATTTATACCAGCATATGTCAGTTCTCCTGGAAAATTTACTGTAGCTGTTGAGATATTTGCTATTTTATCCTCAAGTACTGGTTTGCTTTTCTGCTTATTTGCACCCTAAGTGCTATATCATCCTGCTTAAGCCTGAACAAAATACAAAACAACGATGATGGAAAAAGCAACATCTAAGTTCTATTGACAAACAAAACAATATGCCTATATTAACATTATACTACAATATACATATGATTATATATGATTTCTTGTTGTTATATATAATAAAGATGTTATTATTGTTGTTACTGTTGTTTGCAGGAACATGTGTGTGCTTGTGTGTTGAATTTGTGGCTCACCTGAGTTTTGCAAGTCCTCACCAATTTGTTGTCTTCAAAACATGAAAAGACACAGTTAAGAAACCCTTTAATTAAAGCCTAATTGGAAGATACACCATTTTAGCGTCAAAAACATCCAGGGGCAATATTGTAAACATCACAAGAAGCAAACAAAATACATGATGCAACTGTTAAATGAGCTGTGATAATTTAATTGTTTACTGAGTGGTTTCTGAAGTGTCATGTATGACATTATATCAAGTAAAATTTACAGTACTTCTCAATGAGGTGCATATAATGAAAAATAAATAAATAAAAGTAAAATGTTCTATATTGTCATATTGTGAAGTAGAGAAATGTTAATTGACATGTAAATCAATGTTTTTTATTTTTTACTGCAATTTAATATTAAACTACTCTGAACAACATTTTCTACCTTACTATTAAGAGATTACATTGGTTATATTTGTATAATAATAATAATAATAATAACAATAATCACAAGAGCAATTAGGTATTTTAGGTGTCTGAATTCACATCCAAAGAAGGGTATTATATAAAATAATGAATCTTGATTTTGCTTGATCTTGCTGACGAATGTCAATTTTTCATGTTAAAATATACCATCACATACAGAATAGAAACATAAAAAACAACAGCTGTTTTTGAACAAATTTAGGATATCTAATCTTTAGGCCCTCAGTTATGTCTCACTGAACATAGAATGTAAAAATGCAAGCTCAGTATACAACATAAAAATAGGCCTTGTTTCACAGACAGGAATTAAGATTAAACCATAGGCTATAGATCAAATAGGACATTTAAGTAGCTTTTCTAAATGTGCCTTAGAGGCCATTTTTATGCATTTGCCTGTTTGTTTACACAGAATGGTGCTTTGGGGACTGAAAATGCATCATTTTAAAAATAGATTTCAAGGTGGAAATATAACATAGGCTTTATAGACAACTGGACATTTTTAGTGCAGACCTGACTTCTAAAGAGATGGACTTCATCCTGCCTGGGGTGGTGCTGCTCTTCTCTCTAAACGCGACTTAAGGGAGCAGAAAGAAGCAGACAGACTGGCTAAATCTGACCATTAAGCTAGCTGCCTCCTTCACAGTAGTCAGCACATAGAGACTGGATTTCACACTAGGTTGAAGTTAGGGTCAGGGGTTGCTTAGGTTAGGTTAGGGTTAGGCCCAGATTCAGACCATTCTCTGAATCTGCTGTAGAATCTGTGCATTGAAGGGCGTGGGCGTCCTGGGCGGTGCCGTTATAAAAGTAGTAGGATGCAGCCTCAGCTCTGCTGCAGCTTCAGGTGTTCATGTCCTAAACTACACAGACAACTGGCTAATATTAGTTCAGCTGGAGAGAGGAAGTGATCATTGAGATGTTGTTCTAGATCATATCAGATGTTTGAGGTTGAGACTGAACGCAGAGAATAGTGTGCTTTCTCCGCGCTCAGAAGGCCACTTATCTAGGCATGGTGTGGGATTCGGCCACTTCATGCAGGCATGAATGTCTCCTGCTCGAAACGAGTCCAATTTTCAGTTCATCAAGAGAGTGAGAGAATGCTGGTCGCTCACTGTCAAGCAGTTTCAAAAGTTACTGGGTCTGATGGCAGCTGCGCCCAGCATGATACCCTTCTGACCTGCTGTACATGAGACCTGTACAGTGGTGGCTCAAGATCAGGTTGTTTTTCCCAAGGAAATCTTCTTTGCATGATCAAGGTACTGCAACGATGTGTGTAAGCCTTAGATTTGTGGAGGAAACCTTTGTTCCCTTCTCAGTTGGTCACTCCGAGTCATGTCGGATGACCCGACAAATTGGGATCTTGCTTCGAGACCAATCTACTTCTGAGTGTATCTAAATGAGCCAATTGAAGATTGGCATGCGCTAATCACATCCAGCTGCCGCTGATTACAGCACGAGTATAGATAAGCAACAGGTGCAGCGCATATTCAACTTTTCGCCGAGCCGAGCATGTCTGTTCTGCTCCAAAGATAATCACGAAGTTTTGGGAGTATGGCGTTTGCAGCGGAGGTCGTTCCTGTGTCGCAGTAGGTTGCCATCAATCGGGCTGCACTATCCCTCGCTTGTGTGCAAAGCGGCTATCGCCTGTTGCCTCAGCACTAAAAGAGAATTCGCGTGTGCGTCTTTCTAAAGACAAGCGCTTCGTCACAGCAAACTCGGCGCGTCTTGGAAGACAAGCTCGTGGGTATTTGCTTCAGATGGCGATACACCTGTGTGTTTCTGGATGCGGTTGTTACCTGGTGTTAGGTGATGGTCAGCAATCGCTGCCTCGCAGGTGCCTGGGCACTAAGCATGCTGAGGTGGCGGTTGTGGATGAATCATCTCCTTCACGAGGAGGTGGTCATCTCGGGTGATGGGCAGGCTCTGTCATCTTGAAAGGAGCCAGAAAGCTTGTGTTTGCTCTCGACTTGGTTCTCATCCTGGCTGCAGACAGGTGGGGTCCATTTTGGATTGTGACACAATGCTTAAACTCTGCAACCAGTGGAGCTGCAAAAGGCAGTCTGGACCCTCACATGGGGTATCAGCTGTACCCTCTTGGAGCTCCCCTGATGATCAGTAAAGTCAATTGCTGCATCGGATGGTGTGCCAGACATTTCTGGAAATGAAGATTTGGTTTTGCTCGGCGTCTACCAGGCGTTGACTGTACTGAATACAGATCTAGAAATGGTTATGGTAATGCGCCCAGGCCACTGAGGCAGTGATGGGGTTCAGTGAAATACAATGTCCACCGCCTCCCGAGCTCTCGAGGCTGGATTGGATTGGTAGTTAAGGGTGGCTTGTGCTGGTTCTCAGGGCCCCACCCTTGTGCCTTTCTTCCCGGGAAATACATGAGGAGCTTAATGGGATGTGAAAGGCACCTTTTACTGCCCGAAACTGCCCCCAGTGGTTCCTCCTCCTTTACCACCCCTTGAGGCGGTGGTGCAGCCAGAATGTATACAGTGATTTGACCCCCAGTGGAGTGGTCGGTTGCGATGCAGCTGTGTCCCCGCGCTTCTTCTGCTGTAGCATGTGATCCTTTGCTCCCCCTCTTGGGCCTGCAGGTACTCGCGGAAACTGAACGGCCTGTGCGGCCTGTGGACAAGCTTTTCATGCCTGCAGTACACGCTTTGGCAGTACACGCTTACGTTGTTGTAAATTACTGTACCAAGGCGTTAAAGGATCTGCACGGGGTGGTCATGACCGGAAGTTGAAAGAACTCTGTATC